>NW_026929401.1:0-36555 GCF_032062105.1 Saccostrea cuccullata | reverse complement strand
GGGAGATTTATACCGCTGATATCTACTGATATTGTTGATAAAAACAATCTGTGGGCTTTTCCACATGATCTGGCACTTAAATTACCAAGATATCGTTATTAATGAACTCATCTACTAGTACCTTTTGTTTAAAATTATGCAATTTTGGGAGACACATGTTGATATTAAACTAGTAGCTGGATATTTATACCGCTGATATCAACTGATATTTTGATAAAAACAATCTGTGGGCTTTTCCACATGACCTGGCACTAAAATGCCAAAGATATCGTTATTAATGAACTCAGCTACTAGTACCTATTGGGAGACACATGTTGAAAAGGGAAAAATTTCAGCAAGGCCTAGAAAGTTTAAGGGGGATGTACGGCCACCTTTATTGCAGTGTAAACAAATGTAAACATTTCTTCAAATGGCTAAAATTCATTATATTTTGATCAAATTTTAAGTCTTTATGATAAAGATACAGTAAATATGCAAAATTGAATGCATGTTTTGCATATATAATCTATATTTTTGGAGAAAAAATGCTTTTGATGTGCTCCTTAGAACTGCACAGCTACAGAATTCAGCAGAGCCTTAAAAAATCCAAAAAAATATGCAAACTGTGCGTTAATGTTCTCTCTACAATCATTTGTTGAGATAATGTCTAAATTTGCATCTTTAAATGATAATTCCAAGCTCAAAACAGCCCCGTGGGGATCCGGGTTAGAATAGGTCCTCAGTACCCCCTTGCTTGTCGTAATTATAGTGTCAGATTATGTGGAAAATCCCACAGATTGTTTTTATCAACAATATCAGTGGATATCAGAGGTATAAATATCCAGCTACTAGTTTAATATCAACATTTGTCTCCCAAAATTGCATCATTTTAAACAAAAGGTACTAGTAGCTGAGTTCATTAATAACGATATCTCGGGCATTTTAGTGCCAGATCATGTGGAAAAGCCCACAGATTGTTTTTATCAACAATATCAGTGGATATCAGCGGTACAAATATCCAGCTACTAGTTTAATATCAACATTTGTCTCCCAAAATTGCATAATTTTAAACAAAAGGTACTAGTAGCTGAGTTCATTAATAACGATATCTTGGGCATTTTAGTGCCAGATCATGTGGAAAAGCCCACAGATTGTTTTTATCAACAATATCAGTGGATATCAGCGGTACAAATATCCAGCTTGTAGTATAATATCAACATTTGTCTCCCAAAATTGCATAATTTTATACAAAAGGTACTAGTAGCTGAGTTTATGAATATAATACCAAAGGTACTAGAATGTTCAAGTTAGTTACTGGTAGCCAGTTACAAGGGGCCAACTTTACTTACTTCTTGTAGCCAGCTACTAGTAGCTAACTTTACCACTTGTCGTAGCCAGCTACTAGTAGCCAGTTACTAGTAGCTAACTTTACATATCTTTTAAGGATTAGTTTAAAACAGATCCAGAAACACTGAAGAAGATTGAACTCTGGCTAATCCAGTCGTTTGAGAATATGGAATATTTGAGGAAAGGTCCACCAAGAAATAGGCTGTTCCTCCCAGCTGCAGAACTGTATGTAGTGTTAATGTTTTATTGGTCTTGATAGTCAAGGATTAAAACATATAAAACCATAACACTACAGTTCTGCAGATTTGTTCTTTCGAGACTAAGCTGTTTAATTTTGTTGGCTTGTCAATCATCTGCGACTCTCATTCTTCTTCCATGTACATTTAAAAAAATCACGGGTCTGCTTGTTTAAAAAATAGATAGGTAGGCTAGCGCGCTTCATTAAATATGCCTACGTGACAAGTCTGTGTGATTCACACACCAATAACTCACACAAAACTTAAAAACATTCCTTAAATAACACATGTAAATTACATTTGAAAAATAGTATATATTATTTTGAAGAAATTTGGTAGACTAAGGTCATTATTGGATTCAGAACGTAAAATATAATTATTGGAGGAAATAAATTCAAACGAGTCTCTCAGATAATCAGGTGTCATACCAGAAAGTGTTTTATAAAGCAGTGTGTATTTGTGGAAATCTATCAATTCATAAATAGTAAGCCAACCAATTTTCACAAATAAAGGCTGTGATGGAGCATCTGGTGCTGCATCTAATATAATTTTTGCTGCTCTTTTTATGTAATTTAAAAACTCTTTCTATGCCAGCATCGGGAGCATTGCCCCATATAGTTAAACAATAATCTAACGATGGCAGAATGTATGCATTATAAAAAAAGTTTCCGCGTGTGTAATGGGAGATTTTTTTTAATTTTACGTAATGTAAATAGTTTATACGTCAATGACTTACAAACAAAATCAATATGACTAATATAGCGCAATGAATGATCAATATGTACTCCCAGGAATTTTTCTGATTCAACATTTTTACGAACTTTGTCTGATACACACAAATCTAATTTTGAAGATTCTCTGCTGCGTTTCCATAAGCATACATTTTGTCTTCTCAATATTCAACACCATTTGATCTCACCATTTGAACACCAGTCTTCAATCTCACTCATATAAAGATTTAGGGCATTTTCAAAAAAATGCACATTATTATGACATGTATGTAAAGTTGCATCATCAGCAAACAAATCAATATCTGTATTATTTACATGTAAAGGAAGATCATTTATATATAGTAAAAATAAAAGTGACCCTAAAATAGAACCTTGTGGCACACCCGCTGTGACGGGCATGAATTTAGAGGAATAAGTACCTAATTTTACACATTTTGTTTTGGAGCTTAAATAGGAATAGAACCATTTAATTGACATTTGCTCGAAGTGATACAACTTAAGTTTATTTATCAGAATATCGTGATTGACTTAATCAAATGCTTTACTAAAGTCTTGAAAAGTTATTTCTACAAGGCCCAATAAAATCTACACCTGCGGATTTATTTACATCTAGTGCATTCAATATATTAAATACTTCTGTCTCACTAATTTGGTGAATACAGAAAAAGTTTTCATTTCCAAGTTTTGATTTTGTGAAGTTGTGTAATAATTTAGAATCAAATCTTTGCACTGACATATCTGACAATAACTTCCTGGATACTTCTGTAAAGTGTTTATTTAAAATATCAACTATATCCTGTATATTTTCAAAATCAGAACCATTCTGAATGATACGGGTTGGTGTAAAGTTTTTGGAGTTCTGGAGATGCCAACTGGTTTAAATAACCCCACATTTCTTTGGGACTTAAGCTTTTTTCAATGGCTGATTTGTAATAAGATGTTTTGGCTTGATCAATTAGTTGTGGGATTTTATTTCTCCAAAATTTGAAATTGTCTGAATCCCCTCGTATATGGTATAAATCACGTAAATGCCTAGCCTCGTTAATTTCTTGCGTAAGCCATTTAGGTCGATCTGTCTTGACTCTTTTTGTTTTTACTTTTGCATGTTTGTTAAGAACGTCATTAAATAAATCATAAAAACTGTTCAATATTTCGTTTGGATCATCAAGTTGGAGAAGACTGTTGAAATTTGCGTATGCTAAATCTGTAAGAAAATTATTTTCATTAATTTTTTTAAAGTCTCGGAATTGAATTTCAATATGTTTGCCTTTTCGCTGCATGCAGCTTGCCTTGCGTGTAGAACACACAGGATAATGGTCAGAGATGGCAAAAGGGGGGACACAGATTTCACATATGTTTTATGGTTTTGTCGTATAAAAATAATCAATTAAGGTACTTGAGGTACTGGTTACTCTTGTAGGTACAGTAATACCTGTGAAAGTCCAAACTCCTCTAAAGCAGATGTTCAGTATTGTGGGGGGGGGGGTCTTTCATTAAATCAATATTGAAATCACCTGTTAGAATTATTTCAGTATCGTCACAGCAGGAGGCACGGTTCACCTCCCTTGCTAGGTCCTCCGCCCAGCAGGAGGGGGCAGATGGTGGACGATAAGCAGAGCAATAAAATATAGGTTTTGAATTTTGAAGATTAAATATTGATTGCAACAATAAAGCGCTTTCACTGAACGTCCAAAAAAGACGTTCTACATCCTCTATACGTTGTCGTCAGATGCATTGTGACGTCAGTTATGAAGCTCCATGCGGGTCACGTGATAGCAGTATATTGATGATGTGTGGTTGGTAAATTTTTAATATATGGTGGGTAGGTCACATGGAGGGGGCATATTAGGAATGTGAGGTGGGTAGACAGCATAACATCGTTACATGCAGTATTGCTTTCGGCCAATGAAATTTCACAATTTTTATCAAAGGCGGATAATTTTTGATATTAGGTCAAACCTAAAGGTCAAGATCTTAGGGTAAAAAATTATATTCTATTTAGAAAAGTCTTCTGAATGTCACAGGTACCTGGTAATATACATATGAAAGGTGAAAGCTCTAAATATTCTCTAAAAAGTTTATGTCAAAGTCTAATTTTAAGGTCATAGGGTAAAAAATCATAGCACATTTTAAAAGGTAGGTCTTGTCACAGGTAATACACATACTATGTAAGGGCTTATCATCTTCTGGATAAATTACTCATGTAAAGTTATTAGATAAGTCCATTTCCAAATAACTCTGATTTCTTAATACCTATACATGTAAGTTTATCCAACTCATGTTTTTTATTCACAGACTTTGGCAAGGGGATAAAAAATACACAAGTTGGATAAAAATCATCTGTTACAACAAATCATGGGGGATTCTTTTAAGCCTGTCAATGTTTTTAATTGAATGTTTTAATAGGAAGACTCAAGTGATCTCTTCTGATCACAATTTGTCTATTGTTTGTCGTCGGTGTCAAGCCCTTAACTTTTTTTTTTTTTTTTTACAATTTTGTCTTCTTCTCCAGAACCACTGGGACAATTTTAAAAAAAACTTGGCATCGAGTATCCTTAGGTAAAGAAGATTCAACTTTATTAAAATAAAGTGCCACACCTTCTTCTAAGGGGAGATAACTTAGAATTAAAAATAAACTAGAATGATGTCAACTATATGTCATTTAACGCATTGCACACGCACACACATGCATTCACGTGCAAGATTAATATGGCATGTTGTCTAAACCATTTACATATCTTTATATCGTGAGAATCAATTAAAAAAATCAAAAAATATAAATGTTACTTTTTTTTCAAATATATTGGTCATTTAAATATTTCGCACATGCATGTGCATGCATACAAGTCCTTGCATTCAAATTTGATAATAGCATAATGTAGGAATTCATTATACCTATTCATATTCTAAGTTTCATTCCATTTTGTTGAGAATCCAGAAAGTTATAGGCATTTAAAGTTTCAGCCAATCAGATTGAAGCACATGTGCATGCGCATGTTTTCATGATAATTCTATATAACATGCTGTAGACCTTCATAGTGTATGACTAGATTCAAATTTTCAAAGGATTTTGTCAAAAACAAGAAAGATATTAAGACTTTAGTTTCAGCCAATCAGAGCGATGTGCCCGTGAGATCTTGCTATTTTGACCATGTCATCATGTCTATACTACTAATATATCTAAAATTAAGAGTTTCAAAGCCTTTCATCAAATGATAGAAAAGTTATGGCTAAATCGATTATATTAGACATTTCACAACTTCGTTTGGGGAACATAACAATAGTGTCTTTTAAAAATCTTTTCAAGAATTACTGGGCAGGCAAGATAAAAATGGAAACATTGTCTGATAGTGCAACCCTGTTTTGTTCAAATCTTCAGTTCACCCTAGAGATAGGTTGGGACCACAATGGATGATCAATTAAACTTTACCATGGGAAAACATAGGAAAAAACTTAAAATCATCCTCTCAAGAAGAGCAAAACCATGGTTGTTCATATTTTTTTATTTATTTTTTCAATTATTTATTCAATAACACAATATAACGGTGAGGCAAATATTCCGCAGAAGCCCTCTGGTTATACCTCACCAAGGGTGCCAGGAGCTCCCTGGATCGATATAGTATTATATAATACGAGTATATCTCGAATAGTGGAACAAAATTTTTTCTCATTATGCTAATATATAATTATTGATGCTTCATTTTCTTACATATACATAAATATCTTATAGCAAATTAGCACTATTTTTATTTATGACAACAAAGTATGCATTTAACACCATTATACCAATATATAATTATTGACGCCTCTTTTTTTTATACATATACATAAATATCTCAAAGCAAATTAGCACCATTTTTATATATAATAACAAAGTATACATTTAACACCAACAGAAGTATGACCCTTGTTGTAGTGGAGATTGTGTGGAAAAAAAAAGAAAGAAGTCTATATCAATCTCACTGTAACTAGTATTTAGGGCCAGGTCACCCTCAAATACAGGTCTTTTTATGTTTTACACCTTATAAACAAGATCAATATGTAGAGATTTGTGATAATAAAATTAGATTATAAAATCACATTAGAATGAATGAATTTTATAAAGACATGAATATTTTTTTCTTGACATTTTCATTTGATGATCTATTAACTTATTCATTTTGAATATATTCTAAACATAAAGTTTCCAGTTACATGTACATGAAAAATAACATAGCAAAAAACTAGTGTGCATAAATAAATTACATGTATTACATCAGTAAAAGTCTGTAAATTACATGTGTTACATCAGTAAAAGCCTTGTAAATTACACGTGTTAAATCAGTAAAGATTGGTCATATTTATTAAAAGCATTTTCAGGTAGTGTAGATTTAAATTCGTTCAAATCATAACCTCAGGGGTAGGAGTTGGCCACAATGTGTGATCAAAGTTTAACATATTGAAATATATTGGAAAAATAAAAAGCTTCTTGAGAAGCCATGATAAGTTATATTGATTCAGAAGCATCTTCAGGTTGTCTAAATTTATGTTTGTTTAAATCATGACTCCTGGGTTAGAGCGGGCCACAATAGAAAATTAAATTGCAGTAAAAAATCTTTTAAAGTCTTCTAAAGCCATGGTTACATGTAATCAAAGAAAGATAGAAGCATCCTCAGGTTGTGTTGATTCAAATCTAAAAAAAATATCGAATGAGAGATAATCACAGGATACAGGGGTAAACTGTGTTAAAAGCTGAAACTCAACAGAATGTTTCTGTTGTGTTTTTTAAAAATCTATTTATCATCTGAAAGCCTGTAAGTTGCTTTACTTCCACAATGTTTAAATTTTACAAGTTCTCAAAAAGTACCAATTAGAGTGATGGTTTTATGTTCATTCTGCAAGAAAATTTATATTACCTATGAGCATTTAAATGTTTTTAAAAACTAATAGCATTTATGATTGATTCAATTTCAAGGAAAAATAATGAATCACGAACATCGTGAAATTAAAACCAACATGATTATTTACCAATCTACAGTTTATCTGATTTTACTGATATAAATCATAATGCTTCACAAACTTTATTTACAAATAATAAAAACTCAATTTACAAAAAAAACTTGATAAGAATTTCACCATATGTACATAGAAGCCTGTCATAGAAACCAAAAAAATTCCCCATTGAAAGGATATTAAACAATACCATGTTTTAATACCATATACTAGATATGGTATATTATTATATACCTACTGTGTATCACCCAATTTTACTGTTGAATTTACGCTATCACGTGACGTCGTGATCCGATTTTCCGGATCACCAACATGTTATTTTCTGAATCCATATCACCACTCTCTGAAACTGATGACGTAGTACGCAGAAATATGACGTTATTTTTCTTGCGGGTTAAAAAGTCCCTTGTTATTATGCTTTGTTTTATGGATAAATGTTAGGCAATTGATCTCTAAAGTTTTCTTTTGCTATATTTTGCTAGTTATGAGGGGGTATATAATAAATTTATCATTATAACAGTAACTTGATCCGAAGAGCCGTATCACGTCTCGTTGACAGGCGCGGATCATCAGATCTAACGAGACGCGAAGCGTCGAGTTTGATCTGATGATCCGCGCCTGTCAACTCGACGTGATACGACCCTTCGGATCAAGTTACTGTTATAATAATATATAGTATATACATGTATTGATTTCTCTACATGAGTTCCATGATTTCTAGTATCCTCATCAATATAGCAGTTTTGTGTTGTATGTTTGTGCGATGGTTGGTATGAGAACAGAACAGCTTCATGGTTCCCTGTCACCTATTGACAGATTCCTAGAATCTGCCATTATATATATCATTCATATAACTATGTTCACAAGCAACAGTTAATTGAAATAAAGTTTGTACATCAATATTATAATTCTGACAATTGTACCTATGTGTATTTTGTGGACTGGTTCTTGTCTGAGAGATTGTTGATATGAGTATAGAGCGGCTTAGAGGTTCCCTGTCACCTGTTGACAGATCCCTAGAATCTGCCACGATATGTCTCTTTCGTGTATCTGTATATAGACCCCCTGATCATTGTGGACCAGGTCCTGTAGGTCATTAAGAGCTGATTGTGCTCTCACTGGGTCTACATGTCTGTAACACAAAACCTCTAACATGTGTATCAAAACATAGAGTGGGATATATAACAAAGGGAATCCAGACTGTAACACAGACTGTTGTTCTTGCACTAATTCATTGATGTAACAGATTTTTTTATTAAGAAAAATATCCCATGCCACAGCATGTCTCATTTTTGTAGAACAGGACTTTCCCCCAAAGGACTCACGAAATATGTACATAACTGCATCTTTACTAGGAGATGAATTGTTGAAATACATTACATGTGGTTGTGCCAATTTAACCTTTGTCATCTCTATAAATGATATAGCTTCTTTGTATCTAAGTGTCTTGTAGTAAAACATTGCAATAAACAACATATCAGAAATACATCCAAACTTGGCTGCTAATTTCAGCATATAACTGGATGCTTTGTTAGCCATATACACCTGTTTGTTTACAACTGAGCTACATGTAGCACATATATATGCCTTGATTCGTGCAACAGAGGTAAAAAAATTGTGTAACATAAAAGCAATGTTCTGGAGTGCATGTGATGTAAATCTTTGTAACATGCGAACCCGATACAGATTCATGGGTAAAATTATCAACTTCTCTACAGCACTGAAGAACCTAATGCATGAGTATAGGTCATCTAATGGCAGCTGTTTGTGAGGCAACTCAAGCAATAGATCTAACTCAAACGAAACTCTGGAGGCCAGCATATATTCAGGTTGTCTTGGATTTTGGACCCTTGTAATACTGATAGATGGGATATGAAGCAGCGATACTAAACCCTTCTCATACAATTCATGAAGCCTAATAAATAAATTCTTTTGTGCTTTACCATGGATATTACTCAGAAACATGTTGTTTTCTGGAATGAAGAAGTTTGGACATACCCCCTCATACACCCATTTAAGGATAAGTTTAAAACAGATCCAGAAACAATGAAGAAGATTTTGAGGACACCATTGAGGTATTGTGTTTTGTTGAATCACCCAGAAAACTGCTGTCTTCATGTGATAGGAACACAGTAATTTTTCCTCATTCCTTAATCCATCATTAATAGACTCTTTTAAGACCAATTTAAGCAGCCCATAGGTTAAGAATTGGCAATGATTCATTGAGTATACAAGTTTTTGTTCTGCCAAAGAAAAGGAAATTCTCCATTCCGTTTCTGTGTGTTTTCCTAACTTATGTCCTATTGCTACAAAGTGGCATCCATTTCTGACTATGTCATGAACAACATCAGACGAAGGCCATAAGTGACATCTGTCTATCCATTTGGAGGCAGGAGGGGGCCAAAATTCGCAGACAAAACATTGGGCTGTATCAAATTCTCCTCCCCTTAAAACACTACTACCACACGGACCATGTTCCTTAGAATTAGGATAAACTGCTGAACATGTTAGCTGTCTGTACTTTGAACTGGAAATATAGAGTTTGTCATTTAATTTCATACATGCATTCTTTACACTTTTACTGTGTGTTGGTGTCAGTAATTCAAGTAATGCAAATCCTGGTGGGCTTTCAGAACAATCACAGAGAATAAGTGTTTTTCTACTTAAGTCGTAATTCTGAGACTGATAAATGTCCCATATAACGATATGATCATTCTGCCAGTACATTTCATCAAAATCTGATTTCTTTAGCCTAAATCCTTCCTTGTAACTCCCACTTATCATTATTTTTTTTCTTGTTTTCATTACTTGGTTTCTCATCATTTCCAAGAAGTCCACCATCTCTCTCCTCATAATCACCTGCTCGAAGGATCCCAGTATGTGACTCAGGTCCACAAATATAGACTCTGATAAATGTTGTGTACCCACGTTCCTGTACCAAACATAAAAAATATATGGTTTTTTTTTTTAATTTTCACTACCAAAGAGTCTTAGTTATACTTAGCTATGTAATGTGTCTGTGTCAAAAATCATGCAGCTCATATCATTTCTGTATTTGTACAACACCTCACTATTTATTGTATTACTGTATCTGACTTAAGAGTCAAAATCAGCAAGCATCGAGCATTGAATGGAAAGTCAAATTTTTTTTTTTCAAAAGCTTTTGTAATATAAAAGAATTTGTCCTAGCTAATGCTAAAACACAATTAATTTTTTTTTTTTGAATGTATGAAGGGACTTGTATCCAAGGAAATTCATTTCCTTAGCAACGGGCTCATAAATCCTTATGAAAATCAATGATTTTTAGACATTTTTCTATGAATATGTTTTCTGAACGTGATAATGTCACAGCCGCAATTAATCTGACTCCATAAATAACAGAACAGCTGTTGGTGGATTCTATTTGTATTTCTTCATTTCAATTACTTTGGATGAATATAATTAGAAGAATAACAAGTAACAAGGTGACCTGTAAATAAATGAATACACTCATACACTAACTCACACATTTAATTATTTTATAATACTTTAACTGTTCTGATTAATTAGATAATTGATTGATAAAGTATTTAATTAAATTATCTAAGCAACGGTGGTAAATTAATTCTTACCGAATAGACAGGTATAAAGTTGTCTTTATTATTAAATAAGAGACTTTATGGAGAGGAGATAAACTCTTCCTTTCTCCTGGCTCCTGGAGTGAGTTATTAAGGGTGTTTGGCGCCAAGCATGCGTATTGGGTACCAAACTAGTAAAACCACTCACACACTTCTCACACTGAAATATCAACCAATCATACACCTTCAAGCCGCACCGATTCTGACACAAACACCTTTGACCTTTCACACTCCCAAACCAACCAATAGGCATTCGACCTCATGAATATCAATGAACGACTTTATGAATGACTGAACACATAGTAAATTCCAGAGTACTGTAATTCACTATGCTGTATAATAGATGAAAATGATGATGATGGTAATGAAATGATTAGTATATTAGGTCACAAATTATTAATGAATAAATTATATAGTATTTACTATAATATTAATTTATTCACCCTGTGACAATAAGATAAGGTATTTTGGTTACTTTATTTGTTGAAAAATGGAATTACTTTATTCTTAAAAAATAGGAAAAACAAAATTTCTGTAGTAATATTGTTGCCATAACAACCACAGCTGGAAAAAAAAAATGAATATATACACAAAATCTACAACCACAGCTGTGGTCTTGTTAGGGGTTATCTATATGTCATATCTATACAATAAAATTTGCAGGCAACTTTAGTAGAAAAAAGTTAAAAATTGTTAAAATGTGTGTCATTCTGGCATTTATAAGCTTTTTTGAAGGGGTAGGGGTAAATTGAATACATGTACAGTGTCCATTATATTGGTCATATTGGGCTGATCAAAGCATACTCATAATTTTACTATTGTTGATAAATAAATGCACATTAAATTTCAAAAGGAATTTATATTCCTCACAAACGAAACTTTGAAATAAAAGAGGGGGGATTATAGGAATCACCTTGTCACATATCCATATGTATGTAAAATTTTGACTTGCAATGAAGCGCCACTGAAAGTTCATACTTGATATTAAGATTGCTTATGATCTGGAGATGTGTCCAGAACTTTACCCAAGGTCATTTGAACTAGTTCAAGGTCACTGGAAGAAGAATAGTGCAATCTTTGCCCATTCTGTAATATTCTAATGAAAAGACTTGAAGTTTCATCTCGGGGATTATTATTTGAGCTGTGGGTTTGTCATGACCTTGACCAACAATTCATTTGGACACATTTGACCTTGACTCAACGACATAGCTTTTTCAAGATCACTGCAGTAAAAGTGTTCTATATGAGTTTGGTATATTTACATATTTAACTTCGAATGAAGAGAATTTAGAAGTTTGTGTTCTACACAAAGGTTTTACTACCTATGACTTGAGTATATGTCATAGTCATTTGGGTATGTAAATCTGCATGTTAAAAATATTTCAAATTAATATTTGGACCTTTTTGTAATAAAAAAAAACATTTTATGTTATACCAGGAGGGCTGATATCATTTTATGAGCTTGCTCATAATAATTCTAGTTTATGAGAGAGAGTCACTATGACGGCTCACATAATTTTAAAGTAAAACCATATCAATCAGGCATGTACAGCGTCGGGGTACTACTAAATAGAGTACGCTAGAGTACGATAGAGTACTTTAGAGTACGCTAGAAAAAATATGTTATTTATTGCAGTTAATTTGTTTATTTATGTATGTACAGCTTGATTAAGCATTATAAAAGCTTATATTGCAATATTTTGTTTCAAATATATATTTAGCGATATATTTTGAGAAGAAATAACAGTCATTCATAATTCAACGCATTAAAGATTACTAATACCCCAATCTCGATTACTATTTTGTTTCTGATTTACTTACTAAATACTTACATCTAAATTTCAACAAATATTAAATTAATTCATGTGTAAATAGTTTTCACATTCACAAGGAGACATTTCAAAATGTTTAAGTTAAATAAGATCGGGATCAAACGATGAACCGTAACCTGAAATAAAAAACTGAAATAACTCCAAAAATAAAGAAAAAATACAAATCTTATTTAAAATATACATTCAGTATGTTAAACTAAAGTAGGAAAACATACAAAAAGTAGTATAATTGCATTAAATAATAAAATGTGAGTAGCGTACTCTAAAGTACTCTATCGTACTAGCGTACTCTGTTTAGTAGGACCGACAGCGTCGTGCCATAAGTATTCGCGGAAATATGGCGGACGTGATTTGAGAGTTATCGCGCTTGCAACATAAAAGTCACCCAAGTACAACAAAAACATAACAAACGCTTACTTTTAGTACTTTGTTAAATGTCCCTTGGATCGTATACATGCCATGATGCGTTTTGGGGTGCATTTATAAAGGTTTTGAATGTATTCTATGGTGAAATTCTGCCAAGTGTGCAAAATAACAGCGAACAGCTGATCAGGGGTGGTAATATCTCTGGCGTGATTTTGGATCTGTCTTTTAATTCTATGCCAACAATTTTCAATGATATTAATGTCCGGACTCTGGGCAGGCCACAACATACCCCGAATATTATTTGCACGTTTATATTCCTCTACAACACGGGCTCTATGTACCGGAGCATTGTCGTCTTGAAAAACGTAGTTGTTTGCAGGGAAATGTCGGGCAATAACAGGCCACAGTTGGTTGTCAAGGATATGTATATATTTCTCAGCATTGATATTACCTTGTACCTTGCATAGAGTCCCTGGACCATACCAGCTGATGCATCCCCATATCATTACGGAAACTTTTAGTTTTGAAATCGCATACATGCACTCCGGACGGTACGATTCCTGGGCGGATCTCCAGACGTACACACGATTATTTTGCCCTATAACCACTTGACATTCATCACTAAATATGATAGGTTTCCAGTTTTGTTCAACAGTCCATCTTCGTTTGAGTAAACACCATGCTAAACGTTTTTTTTCTATTTACTTCTTTAACAACCATACGTTTTCTCACTACTCGTCTGTAAATTTTGTTATTATGTAAAATCCGCTTGACTGTCCGTTCACTAATAGGTTCACAATAATTTCCATCATTAAAATCAGTTGTTATGTCCTTCAGAACACTTCCCCGGTTCTTCCTAACCATACGAAGTAATCTTACTTCCACACGTTTTGACACTTTCCTGGGACGTCTCGAACGACGAACGAGGAGCTCTTTCCACACTTTTTCGCTGATGAAACGTTTTCAAAATTTATCTACATGTAGATTCGGGAATTTTCATAATTCTTGAAATCTCACTGACCTTATGTCCGATTTCTTTCAAATCTATAATCAGCTGTTTTATCTCTAGTGACAGTTCTTTTGATTTTCTACCCATGTTGTTTACAGTCCGTAATTTTCGGCAGCCTAACTGAAGCAGACTTCAAACATGACATCACGGTAAACTTTGACCTTACGCGGTTTTGGGGATGATGTCAAAATACAAAAAAGCGATTGCATAATGATTTAGAATGATTTGAAAAAACGCGAAGCGTGAACGTTTTACGACGTCCGCCATTTTTCCGCGAATACTTTTGGCACGACGCTGTAGCATCAGGTTTGGGTTGGGTAGGAGGGGGGATTGACATCCTCAACTCAAATTTTTTCTCAACATAACCTGATGTTTAACCCCCCTCCCCTTGAGTTTGGAGAATTTCCCCCCTTTTTTTCTTTTAGTTTTTTTATGCCTACCCCACACCATGTACTTTCAAAAATTGTAGTATTTATATTTAAAAACATTTTGAAAACAATGTAGAAATCAGAAGAGAATGACAAATATGAATATTTTTTTATATAATACCTAGAGATACAAAACATAAATTTCAGGAACGTATCATCTGACTTTAAACTAGCCCTCTTTCTTTTTTGTCATAAAAACATTTTGTCTGTTTTGAAATTAATTGATTGATCATTTAATATTGACCTTGTTTTAATTATGATACTTCAAAATGCAGAATATAAAGACATGTTTCAGATTCTTCGACAATCTAATTATGAATCTGCATGCCAAAAATTGATAGTAATTAGATTTACATCAACAAAAAATGCTAACAGAAAAACCAAGAATGTTACTTTTCGATTAAACATTTTTATTTGATCCACTTTCATGAATACACTGTACAATTTATGGATCTATTTTCTGGATCCCTGAGTCTCCAGTAACACTACCATCTCACTTCCAGCATCAATGGTCTGTACTGTAATAATGTATTCTCATAGTCTGAAAAAGTGATTAAACAAGCAAATTCAAAGAATTGTGGTCCTCCGTTTTCGGTGTCTTTGTTGGTGAGATGTTATTTTTTTATGACATATTGTGTCTAATACGAACATCCTATCATATGTCATTTCTTAGAAATTATCATTGAAGTTAATTTTTTTGAAAGATGAAAACCCTTATCCTGACCGTTAAAAAGTTATGGCCAAAGTTAACGTGTTTTAAAAGTAGGTCAACTCCAAGGTCAAGATCAAAGGGTAAAAGTTGTTGATGAAAGGTTTTCTCACAAGGATTACATATGCGAAGTATGAAAGCCCTAGCCCCTACTGTTCAAATGTTGTGGTCAAGGTTTAAGTTTTTACATAAGTACGTAAATCTTTAAGGTCGAGGTCAAAAGGTCAAAGTTGTTGATATCCAACTTGCCACAAAGAATACATATGTGAAATATAAAAGTCCTAGTATCTACCGTTCAAAAGGTGTGACCAAAGTTAAAGTTTTTTTTTTAAAGTAGTTAAAACTCCAATGTCAAGGTCAAAGAGTAAAAGTATCGAATTTCATTCATAAACCGAAGTATACAACACAAAGTTGAGACTGTATTGATCTTAGATATTATTTAAATTTAAAAACTTGCAATTAAAAGGTCAACTGGTTCTATACGTTTTGTAAAAACTCTAAATTATTTTTTTTATTTCTTTCCAATACATCCCCCCCCCCAAAAAAAAAGAAAAAATGGAGTATAGATATTCATTTTGTAAATTTACGTGCTTTATATCTATTGATGCTTATCATTGAACCTAGTTGACTCAAATTAGTTCAGTGGTACCGGAGAAAATATTAGCTGAATAAGAATTTTTTTTATTAGTAAGCACGGGATGACATTAGCAAAAAGTTATTATTTTTTTAAATAAATTATTTTACTGTGGTATATATACAATTCAATTACCACTAGTCCACTACATTATACACTTGTCTGTATCACAATACTTCCAAGGCAATCCCCTTTCCTAAACTGAAATATATTAAGTACTTACAGAGTTAACCCCCTGCCCCTTTTTCATTTTTGTTACGGACGCCATAACAAAGGTCGTTCGGCCATTTTTTTTATTAGTTGTTTTTCAAGAATTTTTTGAAAAAATAAGGTCGGTCGGTCGAAAAAAAAAAAGTTGAAAATTGGTCGTACTAAACAGATTACGATAAAGTATTTTAGAGTACACTAGTATTAAATATTTCAAAATCTTCTACATGCAATTAAACTGCTGTTTGTATGTCATTCTGTTTTAGTTTAACATAATTACATATTTTAAAACAAAAGATATAATGTTCCTTAGTTTATTAGTAATTTAATTTTTGATTTGATGTTATGATTTATCGTTATGATCCTGATCAAATTTAACTTGGAATGGTTCACTGTTAATGTGAAAAATATTTACCTAATGCAAATAATTTAATTTTTGATAAATAAAATTAAGTTGATTGCAACTACTATTATCATATATGATTATGGCAATTAAAATTAATTTCAAAAGTTTAATTCTCACTTGTAAAATTGAATCATATATAAATAGCAGTTTTGATAGAAATTCAAAATGAAAATAAATTTAAATCATCTTCACATTTTCTCAGTGGGCATTGCACTTCATGACCTATATACTGCATGTGTTGACCATTAACAGAAGAATGGAGGAAATTCGGAATAGGAAAAAACGATCATTTTTGGAAGTAAACAGGTCAAGTAGAATTGCAAAATAGATAAGATTGTGGATATTTACGAAGAATAGAAGTTTACTGTATTAAAAAATTTCATTTGATTTAATGAAGACACACATTATAAGATCAGAGAACAATTAATTAATCAGGACGTGCCCTCACCCCAATCGGTCACATGGACCGGTGGTACATTGTACAAGATGTACAGTGAATTTTATCTAAAAAAATTCGATTTTCTATCGGTTTTGAGGGTAGGACAAATGGTTTTTGGAAACACTGTATTGATGACATGCTCCTTTCCATGGTCGTCACCATTTCTGCAGCATGTGACACTTTTTTCCCCCAAAGTTTAGCTTCGTATTTTTCGGCGGCAATTTCAAATGTCAAAAAAAAGCCTATAAAAATTATTTTTTTTTTCAATTTCTCAAATTTTAAGTCGGCGATCTTGAAAAACAACTAATAAAAAAAAATTGCCTTCCATTTTACAAATATTTCATATAGAGGTGGTTTTCATTAATTCATAATTTTTCAATTGTAAAAAGCAGGTATTTAAATGGTAAATAAAGATATCTACTATACAAAAATTTTATTTACCCACTATCAGTTATAATCATTTTAGCTTGTGACAGTGGTGAGTGACTTTGGTACATACATACCGTGAATACAACAAATTAAAATTAAACAAAATTCAAATTAAACTTTATAATTTGGGATACAGTTATGACTGATCATGACCAACTCTTTCACGTTAGGCCCGTAGATAGAATCTAAGTTGGGGGATTTAATTTCATTTGCTCATTTTATAGTTTAATATCGGCTATATTTTTTTGTTGGGGGGGGGGGGGGGCATACCCCCCTCCTCCTCGTTCCTCGGACCATGCATAATCTTTTCTTTTTTGTTATAAAATACTAAAGTAATGCTTACATAATTAATCAATCAGAATTAAATTTAAAATTTGCAAAAACACGGTTAATTTATGCTATAGTCTATATATTCTTCAGTAACTGTTGTAATGTTAAATTGTTAAAATTTCAATCACTCACCGTAATTTAGACTCATGAAAACGCCAAAGCTGAGGCTCAGACTATTTTCTGCTATTCTTCTGAAGATTGTTATTGAAAACAATGTAAGCAAACTACCGTTTATTCCTCGTATGTTAGAGAGCTATACCAAAGGAATTTAAATCAGTTATCACATATAAATGCTTTAGTTGCCTGCAGATTTTTTTCTTGATTCTTCTAGAACAAATTCTGTTTAATAAATATTTTATGTTGAAAAGCTTTAATGTGGTTGTAGATTTCTTATAAAGTACTTCAAATTTGCTGTTTTATACCTCCAAAAACTAGTTATATTTATCAAAAAGTGAAGAGAATTTCAAAAATCAACAGTTGCTATAATAGAGTATATTTATATAAATAAAATAATAATTAAAAAAGCTTTTTTTAATGACTAGTAATAAAAAAGTATTTGTTTAACCATTAATTCAAGTGTCATGTTAAAGTACAAAACACGCTATCTGAAAGGCGCGTGGTTTCCATAGCAACAATGCAGAAAATTATTTTTTGCTTGCTTTTTTCTATCATACCCTTTATTCTGAAAATTTATATATGAGTTTTAACCAAATCTGTTTCTATGCCACTTTCCACAATTTTTAACTAAATGCTCGATGCTTGCTGATTTTGACTCTTAAATAGATACATGTGGTAAATTTTACAAAATTAAGAAACATTTAGTAGTCTATCTTGATTATATATTGATACATGTACAAGTTTGCTCTTTACTTACATCAATTTGTAGGAAGACATTTTAATATTATAGTATTCCTGTTCACTTTGAAAACTTTAAATTAGAAGTAGAAACATCCCCCACTGTCATGAAACATACAGAGATAACGAAAAGCATTCAAGGTCCAAAGTCCAAAAACAATACAAAATAGGAGTAGAGCTTACAAAAGATAAGACCTCCAAAAGATAAGAGATATGCAAATATTTGTGCAACCATGCAACCATGTTTTTTGTATATCTGTTATGCAATATTAGATTTATTAGCCTACCTGAGCTTTTCTGATTAAAATTTGTCCGTTGTCTTTCATTGTCGTCGGCGTCATCATAAAATTTTCACATTTTCATCTTCTCCTCAAGAACCACTGGGCCAATTTCAACCACACTTGCCACAAAGTATCCTTAGGTTATGGTTAGGTCAAGTTTTTAGGTCACCTGAGTAAACTCAGGTGACCTATTGCTATCTGTTTTCGTCCGTCGTCGTGCGTTGTGCGTCATGCATTAACATTTGAACATTTTCAGCTTCTTCTCTGCAACCACTGAACCAATTTCAACCAAATTTGGCATAAAGCATCTATGGGTGAAGGGGAACGATAATTGTGAATTTCATGATCCCTGCCCCCCTGGGGCCTGGGGGGTGGGGCCAAAACCACCAAAATTAGTGCAATCTTTAAAAATCTTCTTCTTTACTCCTGGACATCAAGCAGTCAAACTGTTTGCATGATTGTAATCAGCAATGAGTCCTCTACCAAAATTGTGAAATTCATGGCCATGGGGTCAGGGGTTCTAGTGCTAGGGCGGGGCTAAATAAGTGTATAGTGAAAATGCATTTTTTCTTTGAAAATCTTCTCTGCTCCTGGGTATTAAATAAACCAACTAAGTACATAGTTAAGATGAGCAAGAGTGCCTCTACCAAAATTGTGAATTTTATGGCCCCAGGGTCAGGGGTCTGGTGTCAGGGCTGAACAATCATTTTTTTTTTTTTAAATCAAAAATTGGGGCTCTATTGATTATATAGTGAAAATGCATTATTTCTTTGAAAATCTTCTTCTCTGCTCCTGGGTATTAAATAAACTAACTAAGTGCGTAGTTATGATGAGCAAGAGTGCCTCTACCAAAATTGTGAATTTTATGGCCCCAGGGTCAGGGGTTCTGGTGTTAGGGCGGGGCTCTATTGATTATATAGTGAAAATATATGAATTCTTTGAAAATCTTCTTCTCTGCTCCTGGGTATTAAATAAACTAACTAAGTACATAGTTATGATGAGCAAGAGTGCCTCTACCAAAATGTGAATTTTATGGCCCCAGGGTCAGGGGTTCTGGTATAAGGGCGGGGCTCTATTGATTATATAGTGAATTCTTTGAAAATCTTCTTCTCTGCTCCTGGGTATTAAATAAACTAACTAAGTGCATAGTTATGATGAGCAAGAGTGCCTCTACCAAAATTGTGAATTTTATGGCCCCAGGGTCAGGGGTTCTGGTATTAGGGCGGGGCTGTATTGATTATATAGTGAAAATGCATTATTTCTTTGAAAATCTTCTTCTCTGCTCCTGGGTATTAAATAAACTAACTAAGTACATAGTTATGATGAGCAAGAGTGCCTCTACCAAAATTGTGAATTTTATGGCCCCAGAGTCAGGGGTTCTGGTGTTAGGGCAGGGCTCTATTGATTATAAAGTGAAAATACATGAATTCTCTGAAAATCTTCTTCTCTGCTCCTAGGTATTAGATAAACTTACTAAGTGCATAGTTATGATGAGCAAGAGTGCTTCTACCAAAATTATGAATTTTATGGCCCCAGGGTCAGGGGTTCTGGTGTTAGGGCGGGGCTCTATTGATTATATAGTGAAAATACATGAATTCTTTGAAAATCATCTTTTCTGCTCCTGGGTATTAAATAAACTAACTAAGTGCATAGTTATGATGAGCAAGAGTGCCTCTACCAAAATAATGAATTTTATGGCCCCAGGGTCAGGGGTTCTTTTGTTAGGGTGGGACTGTATTGATTATATAGTGAAAATACATGAATTCTTTGAAAATCTTCTCCTCTGCTCCTAGGAAATAAATAAACTAACTAAGTATATAGTTATGATGAGCAAGAATGCCTCTTCCATAATTGTGAATTTTATGGCCCCAGGGTCAGGGGTTCTGGTGTTAGGGCGGGGCTCTATTGATTATATAATGAAAATACATTAAATCTTTGAAAATTTTCTTCTCTGCTCAAGGTATTAAGCAGATGAATTACCAATATAGTTATGATTGACAAGGGCCCATATCTTCCACAATTGTGAATTTCAAGGCCCCAGGGTCAGGGGTACCATAGAAGGGGGGGGTGTACTTATATACTGAAAATGAATGAATGGTTCGAAATCTGCTCCTTGGTATTAATCAAATATCAAGGCCTAAGGGTCAGGGGTTCATGTATGGTAGGGGCACTACTGATTATTGCTCAATATTACTGATTAGTTGAAATGTATTTTGTGTTCCCTTACCCTGCGTATGGGTATTAAGTAAACAAACTAAGCAACTGCTAAGTGTATTGTTATGATAATCAGTGGTGCCTCTTTCAAAACTGTGAATGCCATAGCATCTGGCTTAAAACATGAATCAAATTCAATCACTGGAAGGTTGTTGCATAATGCTCAGGTGACCTATAAGGCCCATGGGCCTCTTGTTTTTTAAATGATTGGCCACGTCCTCTGTCAAAGGGAGATGATAATGAATAAGTGAAAAATTAATGGCATTAGTAAAAAATCTTCTTCTCAAGGACCACTGGGCCAGGAAAGATGAAACTCATGTGGAATCATCCTCAGGTAGTGTAGATTTAAGTTTGTTCAAATCATGACCCCTATAGGTATAGGGCTGGGCTACAATGGCCGATCAAAGTTTTACATAGGAGTACGAGGGGCTTTCAATAAATAATATCATCAGCTCCATGACATACAACATAGAAATCATATGACATTAAGCTTGGCTTTTTCTAATTATTGAATCTTTAATGAATTGATAACAGTTTATGTGTCCACCTTTCATCGCATAATTTCATTGTGGGAATCTGGGAAACAGGGGCTACTCGAGACACTGCGTTAAAAATGAATGGTCAAGAATCAGTAAATTAGAGTAAAATTGAACGTGTCATTAAAGCTGCTGTATATCTTGTTAATTTCCCATAAATATATTAACTGAAATATATGAAATTTACAGCAAATTATGTCTGTTTTATACACATTTAACAAATTCAATTCAATTATCAAAAATTATATAATTTGGGCATAAAAAATGGGTTCCTTGTCAACAATGACATACAACAACCAATGTATATTAGCGATAATTCAACAAATTATCACAGATTATGTTTCATTGACTCTATGTTACATAGCAAATTTGATAGACATCATATCGGGGGTAGTTCACACTGTTTTAAAGGAACATTTGATTGTAAAAAGGTTTAATGCTGAACAAATGTCAGCCTATATTTATAAATATGAGTGAAAACGAGAGCCTGTAGAAAATCTGAACAAATATTTTTTTAAAAAATCAAAAATTTTTCTTATCCACGTTTTTCTGAAATTCAAACAGATCATGAAACATGAATCCATTTTGCGTTAAACCCTCAAAACAAATTAAGAATAAAGATGTACTTGACAAAACTGCTAAGGCCTTAAAGAAGAGCAAAAATTTGCAAGAACACAAAAACACTTTTATACGCTATTTTCTTAAATATTAGCGGTCTTGTTGTTCAAATGCATACATTGTATATATATAGGGAGGCAGTTCAATTTCTGGAGAAGTCTAGTAAGCAAAATATTTGCCAAAAAATTGAAAGGTTTATGAGAGGAAGGAAACAGAATGAGGAATTCACGACATTAAATTTCTTCCTGACAGTGTCCAAACCCACAGGCCATGAAGAGTAAAGGAGTTTTGGGGTAAACAGAAAGTTAATGTTTTGTCTGCATCAACAATATTTGCCAGATCTTTCAATCTTTGACTTGTTTCATTTCCCAAAGTGAGGAAAACACCTTTCTGAAAGAAAAAAACAAGTACAGCAAATCATAGGATCTGCCATTTTCCAGTATACGAATCAAAACTGTGCTCTAAAAACAATTAGAAATTGAATAAAAATGTTACGGACATGTGTTTTAATTAAATAAGAGAATATTTTAGTTAAATCATTAGGACAAAATCATAGAAATGTAATTTGTGTATCTTTCCGAGCCCTGATGACATTTTTTATTGAACGCCCCTCATATATAGAAAAAATCTTTAAATCTTATAAAATATTCTACTCAAGAACCATTGAGACAGGAAAGATGAAACTCATATGTAATCATCCTCAGGTAGTGTAGATTGTTTGTTCAAATTATGACCCCTGGGGTTGGGTAGGGCCAAAATGGCTGATCAAAGTTTTACATAGGACTAGACAGGGAAATCTTTTAAAATCTTCCCAAGTACTTCAAAGCCATGATTAGTGATAATTATATGGAATCATCCTCAGATAGTGTAGATTCCAATGTGTTCAAATCATAACCCTCAGGGATAGGGTGGGGCCCCAATGAAATCAAAGTTTTACATTAAAATATATTTTAAAAATTTTCCTCTCAAGAATAATAAAGCCATGCTTAATGATACATGTACTAGTATTTATATGGAAGCAATTGCAGGTAGTGTTGAATTAAATTTGTTCAAATCATAACCCCAAGGGTAGGGGGGTCACAAAGGTGGGTCAAAGTTTTACATGGAAAAATAAAGGGAATATCCCAATAACAGAAAAGCTATGTTTAGTCATATTGATATGTAAGCATCCTCATTTATTGAAGGTTTAAATTTGATTCAAACCATGGCCCTTAGGGATAGGGAGGGAAACAGTGGGGAATCAAATTCAAATTATTACAAGTAATATATAGGAAGAAAATGTTTTTATAAATCTTTTCATCAAGAACAGCAAAGTCGAACAGCAAAGTCGTTTGCTGTATTATATGAAGGCATTCTCAAGTAGTATTAAAATTCAAGCCTCCCCCCTCACTAAACTTTTCAGTTCCAGTTCTGATCTGACTTGTGTTTTTTCTTAGCCGATTTGCTCAGAAGTTTTTCTGTTGTCTGTCGTTGTTGTCTTCGTCGCCGTCCTTGACTTTTCACTTTTTCGACTTCTCAAGAACGACTGGGCCAATTTCAACCAAACTTGGCACAAAGTGTCTATAGTTGGAGGTGAAGTTTGTTCAAATGAAGGGCCACGCCCTTATTCAGGGGGAGATAATTCAGAAATAATGAAAATTTGATGGTATCTTTTAAAAATCTTCATTTCAAGAATTACTGTGCCAGAAAAGACGAAACTTAGAGGGAAGCATCTTTAAATAGTGTAGATTCAAATTTGTTCAAATCATGACCCAGGGGGTAGGGCGGGGCCACAATGTCTGATCAAAGTTTTACATGGAAATATATATAGGAAAATTCTTTAAAAATCTTTTCAAGAATATCAATTGAATGAATGATGACAGATCATACTTATATGGAAACTTCCTCAGGTAGTGTAGATTCAAGTTTGTTCAAATCATGGCCCCTTGGGGTAGGACGGGGCTTCAATGACCGTTCAAAGTTTTAAATAGAAATATATTGGAAAATTCTTTAAAAATCATCTCAAGAATAGCAAAGGTATGAATGATCATATTCTTATGGAAGCATCCTCAGGTAGTGGAAATTCAAATTTGTTCAAATCATGACCCCTGGGGTTAAATTTGGGCTTCAATGGCCGATCAAAATTTTACATAGAAATATATAGCGAAATTCTTCAAAAATCATCTTCTCAAAAATAGCAAAGGCATGATTGATCATATTTTTATGGAAGCATCCTTAGGTAGTGGACATTCAATTTTGTTCAAATCATGAACCCTAGGGGTAGGGCAGGACCACAATTCAATTTTTACTTAGAAACATTTAGAAAAAAAATCTTTAAAATTCTTCTTTTGAGTAGAAAAACCGTGATTAGTCCTGTTCATATGGAAGCATTTTCAGGTAGTGTGGATTCAATTTTGTCAAGACACCCGAGAACGGATCCACAATGTATGTTCAAAGGTAAAGGGCAATAAAGCCACAGGTAGTCAAAAAAATATGCAAGCATTCAAAAGTTTGTGTAGATTCAAGTTTGTTCAAATCATACCCTTTCCTCTTTAAGGATTGATTGGGACCACTTTTCAATAATAAACTCATTTCTGATTTTTTCCTAGCCACATTGCTCCTGTGAGTGATATGGCCCATGAACCTCTCGTTTTTGTTTTCTTTCTTTGGTTTTGTTTTTTTTCATTACCACGAGAATAGTATAGTTATAACGTTAAAAAAATCTAAAACATATATAGTTAAGATTAATTAAGTTTTCCTCCTTTCAAAGCGATACCCAGATAAACATTCTGTTAACATCATATGTACTGTTAATAACGTAAGTGACAACGAGTCCATCCCTAAGTATAAACTGCTTGCAAGCCCTTTCAGAAGAAGGATATGGAGATAACGAACAGTATTCAATCTCAAAGTCCATTAAACACGGACCTCCGAAACATCAGAGGTGGGATCAGGTACCATGGAGGAGTGAGCATCCCCTGCCGACCGGTCACACCTGCCGTGTGCTCATTGTCATGATCAGGAAATAACAAAAAAAATCCGTTGTCAATTCAGTGAAATAAATAATGGACTAACAATTGATATGAAAAACGTCAGTCAGCATTTGACTCAATGATAAATTGTATTTGCTGACAAGGTCACTGCATCGACCATAGAACTTACGAAATGATGACTTTAAACGAGACTGCTGATATATTTGTTTCATCAATTTGCTTGTCAATAATTTACCACATTTAAGAAACTGTTCATACGTAGAGCATGCTCTTTCGTATCGAATCATCGAGATATATATACTCTGTATGCAGGTGATGAAGGTATATTGCTGCATAAGTAAGGGAAGTTGACGATAGAAAAGTTAAAGTCATCACGTTTATCATACAGCTTGGTTATTAGATTACCATTAGTGTCTTTTTTTCAAGTAAGATATCCAAATATGAAGCAGAAATGTCGGACTCTGTGGTATCTTTT
Source organism: Saccostrea cuccullata (assembly GCF_032062105.1). NCBI lineage: Eukaryota > Metazoa > Mollusca > Bivalvia > Ostreida > Ostreidae > Saccostrea > Saccostrea cuccullata. Next base: position 10,913 of record NW_026929401.1, on the reverse strand, counting down.
ATCTCAAGCTCAACAAGATATATCGTACCGACGTAGGAATGGAAAAGACCATTGTTAATTGACAAAACGTAGTCGATATTTAAATGTTGAGTTGAAGGTCACAGCAAGTGTTTTTTTTCTTTTCACGCATAAGATTTTGCAAAAATTCTGCTTCATATGAATATAAAAATAAGTCTGATAATAATGGAGCGCAATTTGTACCCATGGGAATTCCAATAGATTGTTGGAATACCTGGTCTCCAAAAACCACATAGATATTGTCAATCAGAGACTCAAGAATCTTCTTGATGTCAACTTCAGAGTACTTATGTGTGCAATCAGAATCTGTTTTAACAAAATAATTTTGCAAATGACCAATGACGAGGTAAGTAAATTTACGAGTTCCATTTTTATTGAAGAAGCAGCTGTCATTGATATCAAAAAACCTGGATTTTAAATTTGTCGTGGGGAATTGCTGTGTATAAAGTTGAAAAGTCGTAAGTTTTTAAGTTGTTGATTTTTGTAAAGTCTTGTGATATCAAATTGTCCACATCTGATTTACACCACTTCTTAAATATATAGTTGCACATTACACTTGAAGTACTCTTGAAGTTTTTCCTTCACTACTGTCAATATCTTAGTGAGAAGTAACGAAAGAGAATTGGTTGAACATTTACTGGAACCTGCAATGTATCTTTGTTTGTAAGGATTCTTATGAAGTTTCGGAATCCAATATATATAAGGTAGTTCAAATTCATTTTGGCTCTGTGGAATATTAAAAGTATTCAAAACTGACAGGTGATTTTGAAGAATTTCTTCCTTAAAAGAGAAGTATGAGTATAAGTAGGATTACCACTAGTAGAATTAAATCCAAGTTCTGCTAGAATGCAATTTATATAATGAGCCTTACAAACGAAGACAATGTTACCTGCTTTATCGGTAGGAACCAGTACGTACTGATCGTGTAGTCTATCTAATTCTTTTTTTACTTCTGGTTTATTGAACACGGAAGGATAGATGGTTTTCATATTGCCCCTCAATCTTTTAAAACACAAATTTAAAATGGATCTGATACATTTAATCCATTCTCACAAAGTTCAATGACTTCTTTTTCATATCTGGCCTATCGTCTGGCATAATTTTCAACAGAATCCATAATATTTATGAAATTCCGACGCCAGTTGAAGGATCGGGGTTCCCTATATTTAGGACCTTTTAAAATAAGTGATCTAAGTTCCTCATTACGAACTATATTTACGTCACATGTAATAACGTGTCCAGCAGGACTACAGTTATAGGGCGAAGAAGAACATGAACACGAAGTGGGATTATTTTTCACATAGTCGGTATCCAGGCCATGTAAAGTGTTTTTGTAATTGAAGAGTTTGGAAGCAATGCTCGATGTATATTTGTAGGAAATACAAATACAGAACAAAATTGCATAAAGCTCAGTGTTTATCAATTGTTTATCGTACTTTACTTTTCCTGTAGAACAATTGTAAAAATTTGACAAAAGAACAAATTACAAAAAAATCAAATGAAAAATTCCTGGGACCTGCATGGTTCTTTATGGAGTTTTAGTGTTGTTTGTACCAAGATACATACCAGTATTTGATACAATAAATTATTTCTTTTGCCCTTGGTGCTGTTTTTAAAACAGTAATTGAAAAGAGCTCTATAAAAATAGATTCGTTCTAAATTCATTAAAATTTTGTACACGCCTAGATTATACCAAGGCTTATGACTTTTATTTTCACTCTAGATTGTAATGAATAATGTTATTATGGCATCTTAAAAAAAGAATCCCTTCTGTGAAATCATTAATTTGCATGGAGTGTCATTTTTGTTGTTTTGGGATTGAGTAGCTGCAATAATGTAGCCGTCTCCTATTTTTATGCCCACCACGAATATGGCCGGGGCATATAGTGTTTGTCATATCCGTCTTCCGTCCTTCCGTCACACTTTGCATTTAGCTCTGTTCAAAGCTAAGTTTGAAAGAAACTATCCAAGATATTTTCATCAATCTTCAGATGCTGATAGATATTGATGAGAGCTATGCAACTGCATCAACATTTTTTGACCTTGACCTGTCCTTTGACCTTGACCTCACTTTTCTTAAATAAGTGTTAAGCTCAGTTTTAAACATACCATTCAAGATGGTGTTATCAAACTTCACATGTTGATACAAACTTGCACGGATGATGCATCTCAGGATGAACACTACCAGGCTTGCTGAGGATGCTGGATGACCTACATTTTCCAGATGAGTGACCAGGTTAAATTTTTTGGAGCATGTCCATTCCTAAGGAACTATTAAACCCTACTTCGACAAAACTTGCATGGATGATACATCTAAGGATGGACACTACCAGACTTGCTTCGGATGCTGGATCTGACCTATATTTTCATTCCCAAGTAATTATAAGCCCTACCTGAACCAAACTTGCATGGATGATGTGTCTAGGGATGGATACTACCAGACTTGCTTCGGATGCTGGATCTGACCTATATTTTCATTCCCAAGTAACTATAAGCCCTACCTGAACCAAACTTGCATGGATGATGCATCTTGGGATGGACATTTCCAGACTTGCTTCGGATGCTTGATCTGACCTAGATTTTTATTCCCAGGTAGCAAAATGCCCTATCTGTACCAAACTTGCATGGATGATGCATCTAGGGATGGACACTACCAGACTTGCTTCGGATGCTGGATCTGACCTATTTTCATTCCCAAGTAACTATAAGCCCTACCTGAACCAAACTTGCATGGATGATGCGTCTAGGGATGGACTCTACCAGACTTGCCTCGGATGCTTGATCTGACCTACATTTTCCAAACAAGCAATTCAGCTGCATCACTATGCAAGATATTCTGATCAAATTTTATACATATTCAAATTTTCATGTTGCTTTACTAATATATCCTTGGCGGGGCATTCATGTCCTATGGACATATTTCTAGTTTATCTAATGTTTTCTTGAGGGACCCCACCTACAAAAGGGGGGAAGGTTAAAATATTGCAGTTATGAATTGAGAGACCCACGAATTTCTTACCGCCACTAAATGTAAAATTTTCATGAGCATTACTTAGCTTAGCATTTTCCAACCAAAAATAAAATCCACACAGACATACAGTATTTTCTCCTCAAACCTTGAAAAGGATGAGTGCACTAAAGTTATACTATGGGAGTTGGGTCCCAGTGTTTTGTGAAAAATAAAATCCAGAATTTCATGAAATTTATGTTTTTTATGTATTAATGTCTTAAGAGCAGGTTTTGGCAAATATGTTACAAGAAAGTACCAAATAATGCAGAGCAACAGTAGCTTTTGATACGGGGGTCTAACAGTTTTGTCACATTTCTATATATCGTTATTCAAATGAATACGAGTTTTCAACGACATTGTTTTCATCGAGTCGCAACCTGGTAATTGGTCTCATTTGCACAGAATGTGTACTTTGATCAAAAGTTATACATATCTAAAGGACAATATCGGTCAAGTTGCGGCTCATATCAAATTTTTTCAAGTTAGCCACTAAATTAAGAGGCCCCCGACTGTCAACGATTGATATTTGAATCACTTTACTCACGTGACATTCCAAGGTTCGATACGCCAACGCTTTTATTGAACAGCTGTTGAACATTTCATTGTGTTTGTCATTTGAAGTTTCTATTTGGACAGTATCTATCATACCTCCAACTTGAAACTATGAAAGATTTTTGCGCAAATTTCAATAAGGTTCGAAGATTATATATCTCTTATTTTACTGTGCATTTTTCGTTAAGAGTGTTTTGAAAGTATTCTGGTATTAGTAGTAAGATTAGTAAATGATTATTGGCTAAATTGTCGCCTCAATATTATTGTCTTCAGGGCGATACATCTACCGCATCCATAAACACTAGAAGCATTTATTTTTTTTCTGCACCATGAAACCAGTGTAGCATATCTGACTGCGAAAAAAACGTGTTATTGTTTACATTCATCATCCATGCGATGTAAATGCTCCGCCTTTTTCAGTTACCATAAATTCGATATTGGTCCAGTTCAAATTTTAAGAATATAAGGCGAATACATGTTCTTTCGAATGGCATTATCTGTAATTAGAAATATGTATGACACTGTCAAGTATTTCAAGGCATAAATATCAAAAGCATATCTTGCACAATAATCATAGATTAATTTAGCGATATATTGAAATGTAAAGATTAAAATGGATGGCCGAAAGGGTTCCCAATGACGTACTAAAGTGCACCCATTCTTTGACCCCAAGAAAATATTTGATTTTACAATATAATCTTTTTAGAAGTAAATAAACAATCTTTTCCTTGTGTACCTCTGTTTTCATTGCATTAAACTTGGTAAAGTTAAAAATAAACAACAGGAAACACAGCTTTCCAATGTAACACAAAAGGCCTAGAGGCCACATCGCTCACCTGAGCACTATGGAAATGAAAAGCAAAACGTAGTTTAGTATTGAAAAGCTTAAATACGAAGGTGGTCCCAACCTATCCCTAGATGGGAAAGGGGGCGTAATTTGAACAAAATTGAATGTACACTAACTAATGATGCTTAAACCTACTTTTTAACTTTTCCCCACTAGACGTTTGACATTTCATTGCGGCTTCGCCCGGGAGATCAGATCCCACTTTCGATGTTTCGGAGGTCCATGTTTGCTATGCACCTATTTGTATTGTTTTATAGACTCTTGAGTTTGAATAGGGTTATTCTTTATCTCTTTATCCTTCCTTTAATCTATACTACCTGACAATGATTCTACATTAGTGTCATCATTCCTGGTCCGTTGGTTTTTGAGAAGATTTTTCATTTCCATTTATATTTTGAAGTTCTTGAAAAAAAGATTTTTGAACATTTCTCTGATATATTGCTATGTTATGATCCTTTATTTCAACATCACCCAAGGTTACCCTGTGCCAAGTTTGGTTGAAATTGGCCCAGTAGTTCTGTAGATGACATTGTGAAAAGTTTACAACGTCATTTTTTAAATGATAACAAGAACGACGCTTATATATAGAGCACACCTCAATAATTGTTAAGGCAAACTCACGTACTCTATGTACATAAACTAAAATTCTAGAACACGTTCTGTGCATCCTTTGACGCAACATTCAATTTCGTGTAAACAATACCACTGTCCTTTTTAGGGGTAGGTCGGGACCTACTGTTATTATGCATTTAAGCTTTTCAATACTAAACTGATTTAAATTTGTTCAAATGAAGAGCCATGCCCTCCTCCATGGGAAGATGATTATGAAAATGTAAAATTAATGGCATGATTGAAAAATCGTCTTTTCAAGAAACAATGGGACAGGAAAGATAAAAATTAAAAGGAATCATTGTCAGATAATATAGATTCAAGTTTATTCAAATCGTGACCCTTATGGTGAGGATAGGGCCACAATAAACAATTAAAGTGTTACATATAAGTAATGGTTATAAGCCGAAAACTGTCCATTATGTCAGATATTAGACGACCCGAGGCACGTTAGCACCGAGGAGAGTCTAATATCTGACATAATGGTCAGTTTGAGGCTTATAACTTACTTAAAACATTTCACCACTGTCGAACACGTCCATTGTTAACTTATTGGACAGCCACAGGTAAGGTCTCGTTCTGCTTGGATGACTACCTGGCACTGTTCATCAAGTTAGGCCAAAGAAAACGAGTTTTGGTTTTTATTCTGCCTTTATTGATAGTTGGAACCATCGAGAGGTGTTTTATATCGATAAATATGAACATTAACTTTGTTTAGTCTTATTTATCCGCGTTGCGACATTTTTTATATATACTACGCATGCGTAAAAGTCAGTTCTACTAAATTCTTTACAATTTATTCATTTTACGACGCAACGACCACAGAAGAAGACGTACATTTTAATTTTGAAAAAAGACCCTCAGAATCGGGTGTTTTGACGATGCCATTTATCGATTACACCAAGATGCCTCAGTTCAGGTTTTTACTTTGTAATCCGGATATATATTCTTATGTTTCGGAATTTGCAAGAAACAGTTCCCGTTAAAAGGTAATTTTTGTAAAGCAATAGGATTTGAAGGATTTTACTCAAGCAACTGTTTAAGCATTTTCTTTGAAATTGGGAGATTATTCCTGATGTATTTTTTAAAGATGCAATTCTCTTTTTGAGCAGGTTTCGAACTCGGAAGGATTTTACTCCAGCCACTCCTTAACAGCTTAAAACGACAGCTAGATACTCGCTTAAACGACGCAGGACTAAATGGATATTTCAATAAACAAAAAGCCCAAGGTTGTGTGTAAGAAAACACATGCTTCTCATTCATCTTGTGTCCGTTGGATTCTTTATATGTTCCGTGGATCAATCATTGTAAAATGAATCTGTTATATAGCAATGAACGGTGAATTTAGGAAATTTATGATCGGAGCCACGGATGCGTTTACAATAATGTATCTGAGACATTCAATTCACTGGATTATTTGTGCCATTTTCAATAGGATTTTTTGTGAAATATTAACATTTAACGCTACTAATTTCCTACATTGTTCATATTAAATTATTTAATTTGTCATTGCCTTTTAAGTGGTGTTTACTTATTTGCCTCGCCCTTTGTTCTCATTTGAATGTTACCTGTACCTGTCCAATAAGTTGAATCTTATTGGACTCCTAAAGGTAACTTATTGGACGGGGTGCAGGACAATAACAAATTTATTCAACCAGGTTTAACAAAAGACGACGTCACAAAAATGTTTTAACCTTAGTTATTGTAGATTCAGTTTTGTTCAAATCATTGCCCTTCTCCCAATTAGGGGTAGGTCGATAGGAAACACTTATGCATTCAAGTTTTTCAATACTAAACTGAATATTGCTTTTTTTTTCCTTGCCACAGTGCTCAGTTGAGGCACTAAGCCTCTTGTAATTATGGATGTACCATGCTGCTCTTGCTAATGTAACACGTGTAATTTACAGGCTTTCAGTGATGTAACATCTCATTATCCTAGAGGAATGATGGACATGTTACGGGAATTGGAGCTTCCACATAGAGGGCGCCACCATAGCGGGATAGGTAGGATACGTCAACATCACACTTAAAGAAAGAAATAGAAGATTCTAATACATGTTTATTTTAACACTTAGATCAGTTAGATGTGTCACCTTGTGTTTTATAGATACACTGTAATATAAGTAAATATAAATAAATGTGCTAAAATACTTAACAATAAAACTTTGATTCTGAACATACAGTATACAGGAAAAAGAGAAACTGATTATCAGTGAAAATAAGTCTTATGTCTTTCCATGGACAGTAATGATAAAAAAAATGAATTTTAAACATAATTCTATTCATTTGTTTCTTTCAGATGATTGTAGGAACATAGCAGCCATTGCTGTGGAGCTGATCAAAAGAGGTCATGTGTTTAAGCAGACATCTTTTCCTTGACCTCAGACAGAGCGTCATCTGCTGGATCAGAGGTCAAAGTCTAAAGAAATAACTGCACATGCTCAGAATCTAGACTGTCTAGATAAACATCAGTGGCAGGAGATTTGAAGTTCTTACTCTGTGATAAACTATAGCTGGGATCTTAATGTTCTGTCAGGAGAGCTTCTACAAACTGAGGCCACTGGCCGCACTCTCTGAGTGAAAACCATTCACTAAGTTTAGAATTTCTGTGATAACTTTTAAGTTTCATGAGTTTTTGTTTTGTAAACTGAAAATGTTCAATATAGTCTGAATAATTTTTCAAGATGTGTTGTACTCTGTTTTCCATTGGAAGGTTAATACGATAATTCTGTGCTTTCCTCATCTCTGAGTGTAAAGTCCGCAGTACATGTACATTGCCTATTCGAACACTCTCTGTCTCTAACCACACCACTTTCTCCGGAGTAAAGGATTGGAGCTTTTCTACTATCTAGGATTCAAACCATTTCTGTGAGGGTTGGGATCCATTAATTTCCGCCCCCAGAACGGATCCCCTGTGATTAGCAATGCCCTCTAGATCCAATACCTGTTCACCAAGAGCAGACAACAAAGAATAAGATAAATGTTTTTTTTCCAAGAGCTATTTGATCCTAAAAATAATAATAATAAATATGCTAACATGCTAATTATTGAATTGATTTATTGCATGTTGTTTAACGTACCTTTCGAGAAGTCACCAATTGCCAGTGGAGAGCTGCACCCGGCATTTATGGCCATTGAGCAGGGAGGGATCTTTTTCATTCCAGCACCTACTGCGACAAGAGACCTCGTTCTATACGATTGAATCCGAAGGACTGGTCTCCATGACCCACAGTGGGAAAAAAAATAAAAATAAAGAAGTTGTAATAATTGTTGATGATTTTCAAACAATTAATGCAATATTCAGTTAAGTCTACTACAAAATCTCTACATAATTGGGAAATACATGTATTATTTGCTCACCTCAATGACATTGATGGAGAACACATAATACCCTCGGCGTCGATGTCGGCATCCCAGGTAAAGGTTTTTGGTGCAGTTTTCTGTTTAAGTGTTTCTTATATGCCCTACATTGATCAGACATGCATGAATGATGCTTCTAGTGTGTTTCGTTGTACCAGTCAAGGTTTCAGATGCTGCAATTTTAGCTATGATCAGATTACTATTTTTGAAACAGGTTGAAATTTCTGGTCAATATTTTTGGAGCAAGGCTCATTTGCAAGGAATTTAAAGCACTGATTTGTTCTCGCTTGTAAGGATGATACATATAAGGATGCACATTACCAGGCTTGCTTTGGATGCTGGATCTGAATTAATTTCTAGATGAGTGGCAAGGTAGAAAGTTTTTGGAGCAGATCCATTACTTATTAGGAAACTATAAGGCCTATTTGAACCAAACTTGCATGGATGATGAATCAATTTAAGGGATGAACACCTCAGATGCTGGATTTGAATTACATTTTCTAGACGAGTGAATAATTTAATTTATTAGAGAAGTCAAATTCCAAGTAACTGGAAGCTCTATAAGATCAAAATTGTGTAAATGTTGCAGCTTGGACAGACACTTCTTAATAATTAGTTTATTGCGAGTCCTTGTCTTCCTTATAGACAGCATTCGTTGAGGTGAGTTCTGTAACCTCTGATTTCCTAATATATGTGCCCATGTTTATGAAACTTATGTGTTTTTTTAACCCCTGGACCATGGTGAGGGAATGAAAAAGACACCACAAGTTGGATAACAATCATATCTAAGCACAAATTATGGTTTTTTGAGATTTTTTGAAACGTTTTATGCATGCCTGTCAATGTTTTTAAACTAAATGATTTAAGCCGAAGTCTCAAGTGATCTCTTCTAATCACAAATTGTCCGTCTTGTTGTCGGTATCAGTGCCCTTAATATTTTTGTTTTCACAATTTCATCTTCTTCTCGAGAACCACAGGACCAATTTCAACCAAACTTGACACCAGTATCCTTGAGTATAAGGGCTTCAAGTTTATTGAAATGAAGTCCCGTAGTGTCTTTCTTCTAGGAGGAAATAATTTAGAATTAGAAAAAAAATTATGGCATCATTTAAAAATCCTCTGAAGAACAACTGGGCCAGGGTGGATGAAATTAATGTGGAAAAATCCTCAGGTAGTGTAGATTCAAATTTGTTCAAATTTTGACACACAAAGGATAGGATGGGGCCATAACTGGTGATCAAAGTTTACAATAGAAATACATTGGAAAATATCTTTAAAAATCTTCTCAAGATTAGCAACACCATGACTGGACATATTTAAATTAAAATGCATTCTATTCTCAATTAGTGTAGATTAAATTAATTCAAATCATGACCTCAGGGGAGGGATGGGGCTCTAATATGCAATCAAATATAACATAGAAATATATTGTAAATATGATAATTTTTTTTTCTTAAGAACATCGTCGCCTGCGTGGCGCAGTGGTAAGGGCGTCTGCTCGAGAGTCGCGAAGTTATAAAGGAGTCGATCCTTACGTCGCAGGTTCGAACCCAACTGTGGGACGTACAAATCGGACCTTAGGATGAGATCGTATAAACCGAGGTCCTGTGTTGCAGTAGGTGCTAGCACGAAAAAGACCTCTCCCCGCTCAATTGTCCTGATTGCCGAATATCAGACAAAACTTTATAGCTCTCCATTGGCAAGTGGTAATGTCTCCATATGAGTGAAAACTTTTCGAGAGGGACGTTAAATAACATACAATCAATCAATCGATCTTGAGAACATCAACATCGTGGTAAGTTTTATTTCAGAGTATTGTTACGTAGTCTTAGTAGATTTAAGTTTGCTAAAATTGTTACTTCTGGCGTTAGCGTGAGCCAAAGTCCAAAATATCCTACTATTTCTAGGCTTTTTCTCAAATTATTTATATTTTACGTTCCAGGAAAACATCAATACCGGTGCTATAAGAGAAACTGGGAATTTGGCCGTCTCTTACATTGAAGCATATTCTCAATACCTGTGAACCGAATTAAATTAATTAACTTCTTATCAATAGCACAATGTATCTAGTACTCACCAATATCGATGAAAAGAAAATATAAATTCACTCTTCCATATAGATTTTACCAGATTTTAAATTGAACGAAATGAAAACAAAATTCAACAGCATCATATAGTATACCTGGTTTTACTGATATAAAGCATTGCTTCACAAGCTTTATTTACAAATAATAAACTTAATACATATATACAAAAACATGATAAGGATTTCTTTATATGTACATACAATATTGTCGTAGAAACCAAAAATTTCAACTTTTCTGTTAAAAGTAAGGGTAATAAACAATACCACATTTTAATATCATGCTAAAAAAACCTTAAGAAATTCTAAGGTAGAAAGTGAGAGGGATGGGGGTCTTTTTTAACTCTGAAGTTGTGAACTCTAACAATTAGGGTATATTATCATGATTATTCATGATTTCTGTGCTCGAGGTCCTTAATTACTTGTATCCTCAT
>NW_026929400.1:0-37235 GCF_032062105.1 Saccostrea cuccullata | reverse complement strand
AGTCGAAAACGCACATTTGAAATCTATTATATCTTAATGTAGTTTGAAAACAAAATACAATATTAAACATTCTGTCATATTCTGAGAGTTGTTCCTGAGATCAAATCCTCTCTTAACATAAAATAGCAATGTCAGAGATTACAAAAAAAACATGTTGGTCAAACAAGTAAGACTAAGCGACAAGAGAAACGTCACATCGATTGAAATCGTGTTCTCCTCAATAAAATCTAAAATGATACCCAATATCACCGCTTATGATAAAGATCGTACCAATGTTACCTAAGACCAAACACATAGGGAGTAAGTAGGTGAGAAAGATATTTCTCATAACAGATTTATGAGAAAAAGCTCTGGAATTTCTTTAAATCTGATATGATCCAAAAGACTGAAAAATGTGAAGGCAACAGAACAACCCTCCATGACAAAGTGCTCATCAGATTTTTCAGAAGTAATGAAGAATCCCAAAACCTTAACAAAGAGCTTTTAATGTACTGAAATGTCAGGCAAATGGAGTACGACAACTGATTAAAAAGGAAAACAGGACATTCATAATTCCTGGTAAAGTTCTCAGCTGTCGCACAATTATAAAAATCATAAATAAGGCTGCTATTCATATCACCGAATATTATGTAGCTGTAAGGATTTCTAAGCTATCTCTATGGAACAAGAATGAGAACATCTCAGAGTCGAGATTCTGCATAGAGCATATACTTATTTTGCCACTTTTGCAGTAAACAAACTCTCCGATGATGAAGACTAAATGATTGTTGGTTTTCAGAGTAAACCTCCTGGTTTCACACCTTCACCTCTATAATTAACAATGATATGAGGGAAGAGTAGAATATCTGTAATATGACTAACAGTAAAAAAATCAGGCATTCTTATCATACTCATTCTTACAATATCTCAAGAAACCTGTATTTTTCGGATATAAAGCATGTAGAGAATTCTTCTTCTGTTTCCTTAAAAGTTGCTGATGATGTTCCAACCAGATTGAAGGTTCTTGACTATATAGTTCCCCCTACAGGAATTAAAGAGGATAGATGAAATTGTTTCTCTTGTGTTTGTAAATTTCTGATAATTTCTCTTCCACACAGTTTCTGGTATAATTCAAGCAAACATCTACTTTCTTATCCGATGTGTATACTTGCACATTTACCTCAATGTTACTAGGATGATTCATTGAACATCCAACGTTTTAAATAAACATGCTGCTTTTACACTGCATGAAAAGTCGCGTTTAATACGAATTAATAAATTCGTTAACTCCAGTAAATTTCTTGTATTGAATTTAATTTATGTATAACGGTATATTTTACATGAAATATATTGTGATATAATTTACTACAGTTTTCAAATAAGTATAATCATATTTAATGCAAAATACGTCGAGGATAATATAGTTTAATAGAGAAAATTATACGTTTCTTTTAAGAATATCGATATGTAAAAGTGAATATGCTTATACTTAAAGTTTAAGTATGTCTTTGGCATTTTAAATCTGTCATAAATAATTCTTTATTTTAATCAAAATTAAAGATTGTTTACAGTTTTATTATTGCAAAATAACAAAAACATTTACATTAAAACTTCCGACGTTGTAATGTTGGCCCGACATTAATGAACCGTCAATCTTGGTATGTAAACTTATGTTGAAACATTTTTAAAAAAATATTTGTTCATTTTAATTTTTTTTTTATTCATTTATTCATTTTAATTATTTAACCCTTATGTAGATTCTACAAAACTGTGGAATATAACTTAGTTTTTTCTCTTTAAACTGTCGTCTAATACTGTAATACAATATTACATCGGGATCGAAGTCGGGCTCGAAAAGCAATTGATTTAAACAACACACCGCGCCGAAATTCAATTTTTTTGCAGATTCCACGCAGCCATGTTGAACTTGATCATGATGTAGTACAGAAGGAAAGTGCGAAAGAGAGTGTCGCGAAAAGGAAAAGCTTGATTAGCTTTGGAAGGAATTTCTGTTTTGACAGAAGATGAAGACATTTAAGGACCCTGTACTTCGGTAGGAACAATGTACAGAATTTTATCATGTGTCCTTGAATGAATAATATGCTTCTGCTACTGACTGTTCCTTAGTCTGGGCACTATACATAAAATGCCTGACCGTAAAAACGTTTGGGCAAGCGCTATTTAAATTTTGCAATAATTATTTAACACTTTAAAACATCTCTCATAAAGAAGAGCCAGAATTTTAATCAGAATTTCCTCGTTTGGGATTGGTTCAGGAATTTTAGTGTTCCTCTGTTCAGCATTTACAGAGTATGTTGTACTATGTAAAAAAATATTCATTTTTTAATGCATGTTCAAGATCATATTCAGCACTTGTTTTGATTATTTAATAGTTGCAGTGGACTGTGCCTGAGACAATTCCCCACAGTGCCAGCGTATATAGTCAGCTTGTGAAATTGGTGAGAATCATGCAGCTCAAATTTTCATTTGACAAGCTAATAACCTAACATTGTTTTTATTAACTTGTATATTTTAGCATAATGAAAAATATTGCAACAACTTGAACTACCAAGTAAACAAGACTTATATATTTATTATAGACTTTATATTCTTAATTTCCTTATCCTAAAACTACAATAGCAATGGATTCTGACAGGTAATCTAAACATACTATAAATTGCACAGAGCTATGTATAATTATTTTACATTAAATCTTATGCATAAATTATTAAAAATAGCTATCATATTCTATGATGCACAATTATTCATGCATTATTTACAGGAATCCGCACAAGATGAAATTACACCATTCAGTCGACGGAATGGTAACTGAATGCCCACTGAATGGTCACTGAAAAGATCCTTTCCCGTGATCATTCCGTTACCATTCAGTTGACTGAATGGCAGGCACATTTCAGTGACCTTTCAGTTATCATTCAGTTGCATGTTTTAATTTAAAAAATCGACTTTCTCTTTAAATAAAAAATTTTATTTCACTTTTTCTTGATTTAATAGTATTTAGTCTACATATTTGCGAATAAAAAATGAAAAAAAAAATATTAATGCGAGAAAAAAAAAATCTTGCCGAAAGCCAGGATCGAACCCTGGTCTCTAGCGTTAAGGTCCGCGACCTTAACCATTATGCTACGACTTCTTCTTCATATGTAAGGAATTAAAATCAATCAATGTTTACTCAAATTTGACCAATTCATAGAAAAGATAACAAATTTTAGATGAAAATAATTTCAATTTTTTCTTTGTATTTGTGTTGTTTACATTTGTACTAAAAAACCCAGAAAAAGGTTAAAACGTTTTCGGCATTTAACGCTGAAAGAGAATGCTTAAACAGACAGTATGTTGTGTTAGTATATAAACCTTAGGCATGGCAAAGGATTTTTTCATAAAACAAAAACAACAATTATATTTACATAGTTTGATTACTTTACCTTTTACAAATCAGGTACAGCTTATTTGAACTTCATATGTCTTCAAATAAAAAAGTTATAGCATTGGAATGTGACTAACCCCCTGTCAGATTTCATGTTTATATTTTAGAAAAATGTCCATGGAGTATGGGACTCTTTATAACTCAAGAAAAAAAAGAGAAATTGACATTATCTGTCAAGCGCCATTGGAAGTGTTAGGATAGGCATCGGGGACTGATGCACTTTCATGATTTCCACAGTATTCACTTTATAAGTCCATATTATGTTCCCAAAACAATAGTTGTGATTAAATTGCATTCTCTCGGTTAACCTTTACTTTTTTTTAATCTTATTTATAGTGTGTGAGTGTTTTCTGAAAATGCTTTTCCAAGTGAATTTAAATCTTTTAAGGCATGTTATGTAGATATCCTCATGGAAGGTCATTTGACCCACACGTGCATGCATATGCATGTACAATGTATTTGAAGTGATGAGTGATATGACTGACATACCTATATAGCCATATAACTTTCATATTTTACTATGAAATGCTCTGAATCTCATGACATAGAGATATAGATTACTTGTGTAGACAAGGTGACACAGTAAAATTAGCATGAACTTGTGTGCATCACTGCATGCATGTGCACGTCCCTTTGAATAGCTAAAACAAATATCTCAATATCTTCTGTGTTTTTTTTTTTTTTTTTTTTTTTTTGACAAAATACCTTGTACTTTGAAAATTATGATATAGGTATAATGATTTATATATTAAAAAGTTTTACAAGATGTTTTATGCGCAAATTCTAGAAAAAAATGTGCTGCCATTTGATTATAAGGCATATAAATGTAACTTCTAGAGTTTTTCAACAAAACATGAAGAAATTTATAACATATAGCATGTATAGAAAGGTATAATAGGCTCCTAAATTATGCTACAAAAAATTGAGTGCACCTGACATGCCTGCATGAGTGCCTTAGTATTTCTGATTGTTAATACATTGTATTTATGTTGTTGAATGATTATGATTTTGAGAATTATCAGGAATATTGTCTCATAAATTGTGTCATAAATATGATAAAATGTCATATTATAGCACTAGGAAAAATTCTTTTTAATTTTGATTTAAATTTCTAAGAATTTTCCTGAAAGCATACGTGATTTGCTTATGCTTTTGGTGCTTTATGTGCATTTGTATTTCTCAAAAATACTTTCCTAAATCTGTCAATTGAAAGACTTAAAATTTTGCTGAATATAATGAATCTAAAGGGGAATGGAACCCCAAAATATTATTAAAAATCCTTCACATTATTTTTACTGAACCAAATATGTAATAAGACCGCGGAACATTAACTGGCAAAATTGGAAATATACAGCTTACGTCATTTCTATCTGTTACAATCAAAACATTCAGTGATAGACAATGAAATGGGCGGGTACAATTCGACGCGGACGTTTGAAATTTCAGATCGAAATTCATTTTCAATCCACCTCAGCTACGCTAGAAGGCACATTATTACTGATTGACCCAGAAGGCAAATAATTTCAATTTTGGTACAGTTTGAATTTTTTTTTTTTTGTCCAGTGTTTTAAATGAATAAATATTCAAGGGACAAATATTTCATTTCTGTTTGGTAAATACATGTATGTCTTTGTGGTGGTGGTGGTGGGGGGGGGGGTGAACGATTTTTAAATAAAATTGTCCAACAGTTTTCAGTGAGAACTCATACACTCTTATAATCCTAGAAATAAAATATATTGTCATGTTAAGCCATGACCTGACTCGACAATTTTAACCCCCCCTTCTAGAATCAAATATCTCCTGAAAAATAATCTTTGTCTTGTATTATCTTTTGCGTTCTTAAAATTATAAGCTAAAACTCATATATTAATGTGAACATCAAACAATATGTATTTGGGAGTTAAAATATAATTGATTTTTGGATCATACATTCACTCTTTGCGTTGAAAACAGCTCAGGTGGATTGAAAATGAATTTTTATCTGCAATTTCTATCCCATGTTTTCCAAATGTCCGCGTCGAATTGTACCCGCCCATTTCGTTGTCTATCACTGAATGTTTTGATTGTAACGGATAGAAATGACGTTAGCTGTATATTTCCAATTTTGCCAGTTAATGTTCTGCGGTCTTAAATAACTAAAAACAGTTTAATCCATTTATTTTATAAATTTATATAGTTGACCACTTTAATTCTTTAGCTTCCAGCTGTGGATCTCTAGAAATCTATAAATTGAAAATAAAGGAGAATCAGCTAGCTGATTTTTCTCAATATTATGATAATTTATTTATTTATGTGTATCCATGATAAAAGATGATAATCTCAACTTGGATCCGCGCCTTCTGGTAAAGGACAATAAACCAAATTTAATTGTAACGTTTTGTAATCTACCAGAACATTAAAAGCAAGTAATTTATATTAAATAATAAATTTCAATCTTGTTAAACCAATATAATATTAGTTCTTTTTGAATAATTCAACGATTTTTACGATTTTTACGTACTATGAAAGTACTGAGGCGTGAATCGAAAACGAGGCTTGGACAAGTTGCGATGAAGTGCTGTTAAAAAAAACGTTTCTTTCTTGTGAATACGGGTACAGATCGCTATAGAGCTAGAAAATATTATTTTTGAAAATAGTGTCAGATTGAATGGCGTATTAAGACTGACAAAATTTCTACCGCATATTTTACTTTTTGGTTGGGTGTTATTTATTTAATTTTCACGCTTAAAAACATAAAAAATAAAAATACGCAAGCTATAATACCTCTTCTAAGTTTATATCTTTATAAAGACACATTCTGTTACGTTCAGGCTCAGAAAACTGCCGTAACATTTATATCACTTTCACATTGCCCGCCATTGAAAAATATACGAAAACGCGAGGACGTTTTTGTCACAACAAAACAGAGTTACGCGCCCTTTGCTTTACCGTACCTATAAACATAAATGTATACAATGAAATAAAGAATAAATAAACAATAGGTGAGTTTCAATGAGTTGATAACTCACCAAAGATTTGACTTGAGTCACCGGATCCCACAGGCGAGCGTCACTGTAAGGTCCTGGAGGTAACTAGTGAAATCTGTTTACATGTTATTAATATACATTAAAAGAATCCCGATCCCGATCATAAATATATCGGTCATCACTACATTCCTCCCCCTCATATTTAAAAGGCTTTGTATATAAAATAATATAAAATAATAAAGATATATGTGTCTTTTAAAATATAAAAAACATATAAAGCTTATGTACATTTTAAAAAGAATAAAAGCTTTGTTTTATTTATTACACACGGACAATGAAATTGACAACAATCAGACAATCCCACTATTTATCAGCACTGTCAATGCGCAAAAAATAATTATAAAATTTTAAAGATGTTATCAAACTTTAAAAGATAATTTGATGAACTTTAAAACCTTTTTAATAAAATATTAGTATTGGACCTTTCTTCCCCTTTTTTTTATTTTTTAAAATTTTTTTGGAAATAATGGCATGTTTTATACACTAGTACCGATCTGGCAAATTTTGTCTAGTGTACATGTATATGCATAGAAGATTCAAGCAAACATTCAGAATTGTAGTGTCCTAATGCACTATCCTTCACAACTGATTCTGACCGGTAGGACTTATTGCCCTTCTTAAATTCTGACCAGTAGAACATATTACCCTTCTCATATTCTGACAAGTAAAACATGTTGCTTTTATATTTGGACCGGTACGACATACTG
The DNA here is from genome assembly GCF_032062105.1 of Saccostrea cuccullata. Taxonomy (NCBI): domain Eukaryota; kingdom Metazoa; phylum Mollusca; class Bivalvia; order Ostreida; family Ostreidae; genus Saccostrea; species Saccostrea cuccullata. The sequence continues at coordinate 30,075 of NW_026929400.1, read as the reverse complement.
TCCTTCTTATAATCTGACGACCGTCCACGGTAGGTCAGTCGGTAGAGCGCTCGCTTCGTGATCGGGGGGTCGTGAGTTCGAATGTTGGCCGTCGATAAAAATGAGTAGCAACTGTTTCTTTGCCATGCTCTCCGCATATTGAAGTGAAAGATGCAGGTCCTTCGGATGAGACCTTAAAAACCGAGGCCCCGTGTCATTGGCAGGCGTTGGCACGATATAAAGATTCCTCTCTGCTCAATGGCCTTGAGTGCCGAGTAAAGGTTAAAATTTGAAGCCCTTTGCCGGTATATAGTGACGTTTATATGAGTGAAAAAAATCTCGAATGGGACGTAAATCAACAGACAATCAATCTTATATTCTGACCAGTACCGGTGTTGTCCTTTTTTCCAATTGAAACCGGCATATTTTGTGCGACATTGCCATTTTTTTCAATAGAACTCAACATATATTCTGACCACTATGATATCACATCTTTTATTGGAATTGTTTGATATTTCTCTCTTCATAGAAATTCCATTCCTTTTCTTCTTTTTTTGCATTTAATATCGTAATAAAAGCAATGTAATAGACAAATCTGTGCTGGTTCTGGTGTCTTACATATACTATTTGCTTATTTCATTCTGTGTATCAAAACGTTAGGTATGAATGTGTTTTTGACTTTGTTCAGGTGTATCAATACAAATGTTAAATAAAAAACGCAATCTCGGGCGAGTACAAGGTCGAAAGGAAGCCTGATAAGTTAGCTCTGGCGACAGAATGAAGCGAGACTTTTAAGTTTGATGCTCTTGCTTTTTCTAACAGATTTTAGTGTAATTATTGTTCCGCCAGGACTATACAGACAGCAAGTGTGTCGTTACTGAAATGCCAGTTTCGTGTTAAGAACGCATGAAATGTCCGCCAATGGTATATCATGCATATTTAATGGTCTGTTAGATTTTACGTTGTGTGGATAATGAAAGGCATTATTATTAAACATTCCTGCATATCTTATAAGATTTTGACCTGTAAACCACAATCATTTAGTAGAAATTAATCTTACCTAATACTGTCTAATTTCCTACCCTCTTTTGAAATAATTATTTATGAAAAGCGTTCTTTTAGGAACTTAACCTTGTCGTGTGTGTATAGGAAGGGACATTCTATAAAATGTTTAAATTCGTTAAAACGCATTTCTTTTAAAAATATTTTTTTAACAAAATGAATTACTCATATTTTTAGGCAAATTAAGAAAGGAAATAAAATTTAAGACTTGGAAGCAAACTTAGAGTCCCTTTCCTATTTCCTTGTCTATTTAATCAGTTTGATCCTCTCACGTTATCTAATAGATCTGCTATAGTTACTCGTAGGTATCAAAAGGCTGTCCTTGATTTATTTCATCGTCAATAATGACAGATCCCCCGAGTATTTCTAGAGACCATTCATTGCTTTATTTGGAATCAATTTTTTGTTGTTATGCAAAATTCCCAAGAATAAATACATGAAGATTAGAGTACCGTCAAATGGAGACACGTATCAGTAGGGTTGGAAGGTGTGTGAGGGTTTGTGTCAGAGGGTGAGGGTGTGTGTGTGGGGGGAGGGGGTGTTCAGAGATCGAGGATCCTACTAACCCATGAAATAGGGTTTCAAATTGTTCTTACATTTTTTCTTTTTTGGTTGACCCTTTTACTACATCTTATTATTTTTACAATCCCCCCGGAAGAGTATGCTATAGCTATGAAATATACTGCTCAAAGCCATACCTGATAGACTTTCATTGTAGGGACCGTCATTTAGAAAATGTGCTGAAATCCTTGACCTTCGTTATACACAACAGTTTGTAGGCAAAGAGAAGTAACTTTATAGCATTTGTAAAAACACCTACCATATACATGTTCATTTAAGGTTTATTGTTAAAAAAATAAGATATAATTTCACACTTATATCTTTGACAGCATCTTGGTACGAATGGACATGGTATCTAATACTTTAAACGTCCAGTACAGCAATCTCTGTTTCAAAAATACCACTATTGAATCCGCGGCGCAACTTTTCTTGGATAGAGTCATTTCTAAGCAACAAATTCCAGCGTCACGCCATGTTGCAGTGGAAGGCAAGATCTTTATATGTTTTGTCCGTTGTCTGGAGTAATTTTCCACAGAATTTATAATACATATTTGAAAAAAAATATGACTTCAATTGAAAGATAAAGTTTCCATTATCTTCGCTTTTTAGCTCACCTGAGCCGAAGGCTCAAGTGAGCTAATCTGATCAAAATTTGTCCGTTGTCTGTCGTCGTTGTCGTTGTTGTTGTCGTTGTCGTCGTAAACTTTTTACATTTTCATCTTCTTCTCAAGAACCACTGGGCCAATTTCAACCAAACTTGGTACAAAGTATCCTTGGGTAAAGGGGAATCAAGTTTGTTCAAATGAAGGGCCACGCCCACTTCCAAGGGTAGATAATTATGAATTTGTGAAAAATTAATGGCATTTTTAAAAAATCTTCTTCTCCAGAACCGCTGGGCCAGGAAACATGAAACTCATGTGGAAGCATCTCCAGGTAGTGTAGATTCAAGTTTGTTCAAATCATGACCCCTGGGGCAAGGGTGGGGCCAAAATGGCCGACCCAAATTTTACATAGAAATATATAGGAAAAATCTTTAAAAATCTTCTTCTCCAGTACCACTGGGCCAGGAAGGATGAAACTCATGTGGAATCATCCTCAGGTAATGCAGATTCAAGTTTGTTCAAATCATGACCCCCGGGGCTAGGGTGGGGCCAAAATGGCCGACCCAAGTTTTACATAGGAATATATAGGAAAAAATCTTTAAAAATCTTCTTCTCCAGTACCACTGGGCCAGGAAAGATGAAACTCATGTGGAATCATCCTCAGGTAGTGCAGATTCAAGTTTGTTCAAATCATGACCCCGGGGGCTAGTGTGGCCCGGCCCAACTGGGGGGTCATGATTTGAACAATTTAGAATCTACACTAATCCCAAGATGCTTCCACAGTTTTTACTTTCTGGCCCCGTGGTTCGTGAATTTATTTTCAAGACCCCACCCTATTTTTGTCTCTTCTTGAACATCTCCCTTTATAGGGAACTTGGCCCTTTATTTTAACAATTCAACCAGGAATGCTTGTACCAGTTTGTTTACATTGACCCAGAGGTACTTGAGAAGAAGTCGAAATTGTGAAAATTTTATTTGGACATACAACAGACAAAATGTCATTAGAAAAGCTCACTTGTGCCTAAAAACTTGGTGTTCAAAAAATACAAAAATATGCATTGGCTAAGTTTAAGTTAGATTTATTGTCATACATTTAGGCCTAGTAAATGTACATGTAGTATATTTTTAGTTATACATGTATGCATCACATAGAAATTTGAAATGTTCATCACACATTTCTTTACTCAGAATTTACAGTCCAAGGAGTGGGAAAATGTTTGGAAAGAATATTCATTAATTAAATTCTTGGAGGTCTTGATTCTTTTTTTTACAAATACCATGGAGAGAGATGGCTCAGAAAAAACATAAGTTTCTGATATTATTTCTTATTCATTTGCAGTATTGTTGAAAAACCACACAACATGTCAATGTTTGTTTCAGTGCCGTTTTGAGCGTGGCTATATTTTATGCAGCATCACAATTTTAAGCTTTACAGCTTACTGAACAATTATTTGTTGTCTTATTCATCCTTAGATCTCACTTAAAACACCCTTATGAAGCAGGTCAAGGTATTTTGGGAAAACAACTTTAGAATCTTGTAGAATCAATCACGAGAGGTACTGTTACTCTGAAAATATGAAAAAGACATAATCAATGAAGAAAAGAATTTAGTAGCCCCATGAAATATACCTGTAAAACGTGGGATAATAATTGTTCATTATTTAGCATATTAAAAAAAAACTACAAAAGCAGTAAAAAAAAAAGATCAACAATCCCCATGAAACAAGGACACCGCAAGGCGGAGCATCCCCTCGCAAAGAACACATAAGATTATCACTCTATAAATCAAGGTAATACTTGTACAATTGTACATGTATTCTATATTTATCCTGATGCAAATTTTGATGTAAATAACACATGTTTACAGTCATGTGAAGCAAAATGATACATTTTAAACAAATTATTGTGATATAAATGAGTAAAAATTGCCACTTACTTAATAGATTTATGGTGGCAGGATAAATTCATCCATAAAAATTTAAGCATTCTTCATTTCCTCTGCTTGCAATCTGTGTCTGCTGTTGAGAAGAGTGATTTCTGACATACCTGGAGATTACATGAACAAGTGTTCATCTTTACATGATGTAAACATTTAACATCCTTATTATACATTCTTGGATATACAAAAAAGTAAATAATATATCTTAATACTATGATCAAGTCTTTAAAATGTTGAGAAACTCTCAGGCCCCTTTTGTGGGAAGGAATTTCAGTTTTTGGGACAAATCTCAGTTGAGCAAATAAAAATGGAAAAGAAAAACATACGAGTTTTAAATAATATTTATTTAAGGGATACCTTAAAGCAAAGGTAGTTTCTAATGTTCGAATAGCACATACCAGTATTATATTGATGGGGGAAGGGGGGGGGGGGTCCACAACATATACAGTGTACCCATTTACTGTTGAAAATGTACACTAAAAGTCCCCCCCAACCGGCCCCTTCCTACACAAAATACTAGTACTATTTTTCTACAGATTGTTCTGACAATTTCCTTCCCTTTTTATTTGCTTGTTCAAGTTTTTTTTCCCAGATAACTTGTCCTACATTTACATACCCCCCCCCCTTTTAAAACGAAACGTGCCTGTATACTTGCTAATTTTTCCTCCTTGCTCACCGGTTCCTAAGGGCCTGAATCTACAATGTTTATGAAGATAAAAAGAGCAACTTTTCAACAAGAGAACATTTTTATTCAGAATTGATAATGTTGTACTGACAACGACAAGATGTAAACATCATGATGTCGATGCATGGTCTCATGTTATACGTGTTATCTTTTTAATTTCTCTTTATAGCTGCAAAAATACATCATAGATATCCACCTTATGTAAATTTTTATTGACGTGCAGGCTATAAATAGTAAAATATACAATATATTAGCAATATTTACCTCAAAGTCTTCGATGAAAACACTGCAGCTAATACGACCGGAAGTCTTTCTATGCCTCCCGGTGAGGGCGCTGCGAAAACATGAAGATAATTTGGCGCGAAAATGAGTTAGCGGTCCCTCTCTTATATGTCTCTGGTTTTAGATAGGAATATACAGGAAAAATCTTTAAAAATCTTCTTCTCCAGAACCACTGGGCCAGGAAAGATGAAACTCGTGTGGAATCATCCTCAGGTAGTGCAGATTCAAGTTTGTTCAAATCATGACCCCCGGGGCTAGGGTGGGGCCAAAATAGCCGACCCAAGTTTTACATAGGAATATATAGGAAAAATCTTTAAAAATCTTCTTCTCCAGAACCACTGGACCAGGAAAGATGAAACTCATGTGGAATCATCCTCAGGTAGTGCAGATTCAAGTTTGTTCAAATCATGACCCCCGGGGCTAGGGTGGGGCCAAAATAGCCGACCCAAGTTTTACATAGGAATATATAGGAAAAATCTTTAAAAATCTTCTTCTCCAGAACCACTGGGCCAGGAAAGATGAAACTCATGTGGAATCATCTTCAGGTAGTGCAGATTCAAGTTTGTTCAAATCATGACCCCCCGGGCTAGGGTGGGGCCAAAATGGCCGACCCAAGTTTTACATAGGAATATATAGGAAAAATCTTTAAAAATCTTCTACTCCAGAACCACTGGGCCAGGAAAGATGAAACTCATGTGGAATCATTCTCAGGTAGTGTAGATTCAAGTTTGTTCAAATCATGACCCCCGGGGCTAGGGTGGGGCCAAAAGTTCCGACCCAAGTTTTACATAGGAATATATAGGAAAAATCTTTAAAAATCTTCTTCTCCAGAACCACTAGGCCAGGAAAAATGAAACTCATGTGGAATCATCCTCAGGTAGTGTAGATTCAAGTTTGTTCAAATCATGACCCCCGGGGCAAGGGTGGGGCCAAAATGGCCGACCCTTGTTTTACATAGGAATATATAGGAAAAATCTTTAAAAATCTTCTTCTCGAGTACCACTGGGCCAGAAAATATGAAACTCATGTGGAATCATCCTCAGGTAGTGTAGATTCAAATTTGTTCAAATCATGACCTCCGGGGCAAGGGTGGGGCCAAAATGGCCGACCCAAGTTTTACATAGGAATATATAGGAAAAATCTTTTAAAATCTTCTTCTCCAAAACCACTGGGCCAGGAAAGATGAAACTCATGTGGAATTATCTTCAGGTAGTGTAGATTCAAGTTTCTTCAAATCATGACCCCCGGGGCAAGGGTGGGGCCAAAATGGCCGACCCAAGTTTTACATAGGAATATATAGGAAAAATCTTTTAAAATCTTCTTCTCCAGAACCACTGGGCCAGGAAAGATGAAACTCATGTGGAATCATCCTCAGGTAGTGTAGATTCAAGTTTGTTCAAATCATGACCCCCGGGGCTAGGATGGGGCCAAAATGGCCGACCCAAGTTTTACATAGGGATATATAGGGAAACCTTCTAAAATCTTCTTTTCAAGTTCTTCAAAGCTATGATTAGTGATATTTATATGGAATCATGATCATCCTCAGGTAGTGTAGATTCTAGTTTGTTCAAATGATGAACGCCTGGAGGGGGGGGGGGGGGGAGTAAATTAAAGCCCGATGTGCTCAGGTGAGCGCTGTGGCCCCTGGGCCTCTTGTTTTAAATAAGTGATTGAATATTGACATGGCGTGTTCAGAAGGACTATGGTTGCAGGGACAAGATGGAGGATGGGATGGATGGATATCTAGGCACAGTAGATTTTTTTTGTAATTAAACAGTTTGAAAGCAATATTCGATGTTTATTCATAGGTTGTGGTCTGCACCTAAAAAAAAGACCAGGAATCTCTGACAGGACGGTCGCTCTACTGGTTTATTGTTATAAAAAAGGAAAATAAAAGTAGCATTTGAACTTGAAGCAAAACATCAGACTTTTAAAAAATATCATTGATTTAGTCTTTTCTAGGCAAATATTTATTGCAATCAAACCAAAACTGTAGAAGGAGTATCATTTGAAAATATTTCAAAATGTCTATTTCTATTAACCATGGCAACACCGATCATCGAAATCAAAAACCGATAATAGAATTATGTATCTTAGTCTGGTCTACTTGTGTGCCAATTCATAGTTCCGACTCGTCTTCCGATGCCCCGCCCACCTTAGTTACGGTTTCTAAGTCCCACATTATGGCGATGCTGGGTACATCAGCGGATGTCGCGACTGACAGTCTGAAGTCTATTCCAGACGATTTTTGCGTGAAATATTTGCCAAATAGCTTGTATGTTGAAATCAGACCAAAACTGTAGGAGGAGTAGCATTTTGAAAATATTTCAAAGAAATTTCTATTGTATTATTTACAGATGGACAGACAGACAACTGGACGGACGACAGACCTTCGAATATCGAATAAGTTCTTCGACAATAAGCGCTATAAAAATTAAAGAAGCTGAACATTACAGTAATTTTTTTATTAACATATAAATGAGAAAAAAATTCATTTAAGGACCAAATTAATTGAAAACACATGAAACTGAACATTTCTTTCATCGATTACAAATGTCCACTGATTTGATATACAAAATATACATTGAAAACTGTAACAACTGAATTGAACAACATACTGTAAACTTATTACATTAAGCTTTGTATACTTTCTAGCACATTTGGCGGTAAGAAACTCTCGCTTATTCAAGTACACTTGCTAAATGTCTTGTACTTATATTCAAATAAGAACATTAGGACATGAGCTAAATCAACACCAACTTGTCCCACATTCAATTTTCGCAAAATATTGCACATGCTGCATGTAATACTTTTACAGTATTACAGTATTACATATCATGAGGTATATATAAACAGTTATATATAAAACTATATAACCATTTCCACAAAAGTTGAAAAAAAAACTAGATAATCTAAGTATATGTCTGAATATGTACAATGATACGTTCAGGTTCATTAAAAAATTTTGCAATATATTGAAAATTAATGCTCAAAAACTTCTGTATATGTACCTTAAAGTAAAATGAATGATAAGAATCTCTGTATTGGTTTTTATTATGTGATTTATTATATATATATATATATATATATATATATATATATATATATATATATATATATATATATATATATATATATATATATATATATATACAGGTAAACTTCGTTATCTCGACATCGACGGGACAGTCGGAAAATGTCGAGATATCCGAGGTGTCGAGATATCAGAGTTGAGACTCGACGTCCTTAATTTTACTTCATAGAAAAACCATAGATCTAAACTGAACAGACGTGTAATTACAAGTACCTACATGTCTTCAATTAGACTGTAGCTCGTTTGTTTCAGCTATCCCTCTATATTTATTAGAAAATCTAAGAAGTTATATATTCACAAATGTTATTTATGAAATGCTTTCTTTTTTATGAAATCTTCTCATTTTACTAAAAACCGTTTTCCATTCAGCATTCGATCCGCGTGCCACTAGCTCTGTCAGAACAGGATACGAAATGCGCTCTATAAACTCCAAACCGGAACGGTACAAAGTCGACTTCTGAGAAACGGAAAAAAATTAATGCGTGTATTTTTTAAAATTATTTCATTTCACTTTTTTTTATTTTAAAATCATTCATCATTAATTTTCATTTCATTTTCAAACCTAAATTCATTGGAATTGCACATTTAACAAACTTCATGAAATTACATATGCATCCATATTACAGCTGATGCGTCGTGCATGTCGTTGTTTTGATTGATTCTTGTTGAATGCATTTTTACAATTTTTAAGTTAAATTGAATTCATTGAGTATATTGTTCATTGTTATTCAGTTACTCTTATATAAAATGTTCAAGTTTTGTTAGATTTCGACATAAATAAACGGTTGTACATTAACGCAGAATCGAGAAGATTAATTTTTTTTTTTTATCAATGATCGATATTACCCAAGCTGAACATTAAACAATTAACGTCTTGGAGACGCCGAGGGGGCTTGGGATTCCTCTACAAACACATTTCTACAGAACAGTATGTAGTCAAAACATGGGTGTGAAAGGTGTGAATTTCAGACGACGTCGAGGTACACTAAGTCGTCCGTGCGTGACGAGCGACCAGCTGACAAACAATTAGGTTAAGTAGAGCAGAAAACTGCCCCGATGTCGACATATACCAGGTTAATTTTGCTCTTGGGACTGTGAAGTATGTCGAGATAAGCGGGGTAGTCGACATTACCGAGGTCGACATATCCGAGTTTTTGCAAATCATTTATATAGTAAATAATGCCGGGACCGCAGACGGACGTCGACATATCGCAGGTTTTCGACATATCCGATGTCGAGATACCGAAGTTTACCATATATATATATATATATATATATATATATATATATATATATATATATATATATATATATATATATATATAGAAAGCACAAAGAAATTCACTTTTACATGGATACCCACTTCCGCTCCAGCCCGGGGTTGAACTCTCGACCTTCGGAATCTGTCTCCTAGCAGTGCAGGAACAGCGCGCTAGACCGCTCGGCTATCTAGGCAAGTCACTAGAAACTTGCTTTCGATGCCGATGGAATTCTCGCGGCGCTGCCCTACACTACACGGTCATTGAGAATAGACGTGAGATACTGTTATTTGGACATTAGTTTTAACAGAGGATTGTTACCAATACATGTTGTAATGAAATTAATTATTATTTATAAAGCACATTTTACAACAACTCTTAAACTAACATAACTGCCCTAAGTGAAGAAATATTAATATGGAAAGCACAAAGAAATTCACTTTTACATGGATACCCACTTCCGCCCCAGCCCGGGGTTGAACTCTCGACCTTCGGAATCTGTCTCCTAGCAGTGCAGGAACAGCGCGCTAGACCGCTCGGCTATCTAGGCAAGTCACTAAAAACTTGCTTTCGATGCTGATGGAATTCTCGCGGCGCTGCCCTACACTTCACGGTCATTGAGAATAGACGTGAGATACAGTTATTTGGACATTAGTTTTAACAGAGGATTGTTACCAATACATGTTGTAATGAAATTAATTATTATTTATAAAGCACATTTTACAACAACTCTTAAACTAACATAACTGCCCTATATATATATATATATATATAACTCTTAAACTAACATAACTGCCCTATATATATATATATATATATATATATATATATATATATATATATATATATATATATATATATATATATATATATATATAACTAATTTTTTAACTCTTTTAAATATTTTTTCAAAAATTCTTCTTTTTCTATTTCAAAGATTTTTTTGTTTTAATTATAAACAAATGTATTATATCATGCATCATATTTACAATTAAATGAACAATACTTGAAAAGAAAAACCATGAGAGACAATTGAGGGCAACAAAAGAGTAAAAATAAAGAAAATTGAGCATTCACACAATTTTGCAGCAACTCTCATATGATACAAACTTGTTTTCAACCAAACAATTGACGCATTACAGCCATAACATAAAATATTGAAGTATGGAATCAAAAAATTGATCCTTCTCTTAATGTCAAGAATGAACAGCTTAAATTTAATTATTTGTAGAGAATGGCAGTTTCCACTCAATGCCATTTGTGACTAAAATTGTTCCAACTTTGCAGAATGATTCAAAATGAGAGTGGATGCACTAACTTGTTTTTTTTTGCATGGTGAGTTGGACAATTTAGGACCATTACACGCTTAGCTTGGACTTTCAGTAAGGCGTGGCATTCTCGATGTTACATAATTAGCTTCTAAAATTTACACAGCTTCCCTTCACTATTGAAATATACATATGATTGATTGTATATTGTTTAACGTCCCTCCTGAGAATTTTTCACTCATATGGAGACGTCACCGTATGCCGGTGAAGGGCTTCAAATGATACCTATACTCGCACTCAGGGCCATTGAGCAGTGAGGGTTCTTTATCGTGCCAGCGCCTACCGTGACACGGGACCTACGTTTTTAAGGTCATATCCGAAAGACCCGTGACTTTCACTTCTGATGCCGAGCGCTTGGCGAAGGAACAGTCACTACCTATGTTTACGTCTCAGGTTTGACGCGGCGCCGGGAACGAGAATCTGACCCAGGCCTCCCGATCACGAAGCGAACGCTCTACCACTAGGCTACCATGAACGGTCAAATAATATACATTTGATAGAAATGCAACAGAGTGTCAACTGGTGTAGCAAATAGCCAATTATAAGTTCTCTCATGGCACAGAGGTGGGTCATAAGTCGTCAACAACAATTTTAAGTTCCTGATATTATTAATTGCTAAACCAATGCATGAGAATCTACTAGTATTCGCCATTACGTAGCGCCGAGAAAGTCACGCTCTACTGAAAGTTCGAAGAAAGGGTAAAATCGTTCTATATAATATAAAACAACATATACTGAATAAAGACTGATCTCTTTCTGAAGCAAGTCTTAATACTTGTAAATAATAACAAATCAAAATTTCAAGACACCTTTTAAAGAGAGGGTAGGTAAAACATTGCGTATAATGTCAGGACATAAGCTCTTATTTTTATAATTTTTTCATGTACACTATACGGAATTACTTTTTTCTAAAGAACATCAACTTTCACATTTCTTTGATTTAATCAGCACTATCTTCCTCTCAGCACGTTTTAGGTATTCAAACAAATCTTCGATTTTTTAAATATCGGTATCAGTATAATCTTGTCCAGAGTCACCATTCTTTCTTTTACTGTCTCGCACATTCTTCAGCACCCGTAACTCTTATATGCACACATGCAACGATTTCAAAAAAAAGTATCGCTTATCCTAAACTCACTGAATATTTGTCTCGTTTAACCTTTAACAGACAGACCATGCTAAAATAACACACAATCATCCTTGCTGAACCTTACCCTGACAATAACATCAATCCACACACCCAGGAGAATAATATCATCTCTATAAAATCATCCACCTAAAAACTATATGTCCATCAATCATTCTAAACAAAAAAAAGTTACAGATGAAATGCAAACTTTACATCATCAATCGATTCTGCAAAGATTACAATCTTAATTTTATTAAAGACGATTTCCTCTATATATATAATTACCATACATGAGTGCTAGCAGATTTGTCACAATCATATTTATTCTATCCTTAGATGTACATTAAGGGACTCTTGTAAATGATATTAAGCCCCAGTCTGTAGCAGTTCCTTCAAATATTAAACCTCTAGTAAGTATTCATAACATCTCACCCTCATCCGCTGTTGTCATTGGTGTTTCTGACTTATCTGACTGATGTTATGAGCTCCAGCTTCTATGAGCTCTTTCACTACACTCATATATCCTCCCTTAGATGCTGCTGTCAGTGGTGTATCATACTTCCCTTTCTGATTGATATCAGCTCCGCCTTCTACAAGCTCCTTCACTACACTAATATGTCCACCCTTACATGCTGCTGTCAGGGGTGTATCATCTCCAGCTTGCTGATCGATATCAGCTCCGGCTTCTATAAGCACTTTAACTACACTCATATGTCCTTCTGTACATGCTGCTGTCAGTGGTGTATACTCACCTTGTAGATTGATATCAGCTCCGGCTTCTATAAGCTCCTTCACTACACTCATATGTCCACCCTCACATGCTGCTGTCAATGGTGTATGACATTCTCTTTTAGGATTGATATCAGCTCCGGCTTCTATAAGCTCCTTTACTATACTCATATGTCCACCCTCACATGCTGCTGTCAATGGTGTATGACATTCTCCTTTAGGATTGATATCAGCTCCAGCTTCTAAAAGCTCCATCACTACATTTCTGTGTCCACCCTTATATGCTGCTGTCAGTGGTGTATGAAACATACCTTGTAGATTGATATCAGCTCCGGCTTCTATAAGCTCCTTCACTACACTCATATGTCCTCCCTCACATGCTGCTGTCAGTGGAGTATCATACGTACCTTGTAGATTGATATCAGCTCCGGCTTCTATAAGCTCCTTCACTACACTCATATGTCCACCCTCACATGCTGCTGTCAATGGTGTATTATACCCATCTTGAGGATTGATATCAGCACCAGCTTCTATAAGCTCCTTCACTACACTCATATGTCCACCCTTACATGCTGCTGTCAGTGGTGTATCATACTTACCTTGTTGATTGATATCAGCTCCGGCTTTTTTAAGCACCTTCACTATACTCATATGTCCACCCTTACATGCTGCTGTCAGGGGTGTATCATCTCCACCTTGCTGATCGATATCAGCTCCTGCTTCTATAATCTTTTTAACTACACTCATATGTCCTTTCTCACATGCTGCAGTCAGTGGTGTATGTAACTTACCATGTTGATTGATCTTAGCTCCTGCTTCTATAAGCTCCTTAACTATACTCATATGTCCACCCTTACATGCTGCAGTTAATGGTGTATCATACCTACCTTGTAGATTGATATCAGCTCCGGCTTCTTTAAGCTCCTTCACTACACGCATATGTCCAGCCTTGCATGCAGCTATCAGTGGTGTATACTCACCTTGTAGATTGATATCAGCTCCGCCTTCTATAAGCTCCTTCACTACACTCATATGTCCACCTTCACATGCTGCTGTCAGTGGTGTATACTCACCTTGTAGATTGATATCAGCTCCGGCTTCTATAAGCTCCTTCACTACACTCATATGTCCACCCCTATATGCTGCTGTCAGTGGTGTATCACAACTATCTTGCTGATTGATATCAGCTCCGGCTTCTATAAGCTCCTTCACTACACTCATATGTCCACCTTCACATGCTGCTGTCAGTGGTGTATACTCACCTTGTAGATTGATATCAGCTCCGGCTTCTATAAGCTCCTTCACTATACTCATATGTCCACCTTCACATGCTGCTGTCAGTGGTGTATACTCACCTTGTAGATTGATCTCAGCTCCAGCATCTATAAGCTCCTTCACTACACTCATATTTCCACCCCTATATGCTGCTGTCAGTGGTGTATAACAACTATCTTGCTGATTGATATCAGCTCCGGCTTCTATAAGCTCCTTCACTATACTCATATGTCCACCTTCACATGCTGCTGTCAGTGGTGTATACTCACCTTGTAGATTGATATCAGCTCCGGCTTCTATAAGCTCCTTCACTACACTCATATGTCCACCCTCACATGCTGCTGTCAGTGGTGTATTATACCCACCTTGTAGATTGATATCAGCTCCGGCTTCTGTAAGCTCCTTCACTACACTCATATGTCCACCCTCACATGCTGCTGTCAATGGTGTATGACACTCACCTTGTAAATTGATATCAGCTCCGGCTTCTATAAGCTCCTTCACTAAACTCATATGTCCACCTTGACATGCTGCTGTCAGCTCACCTTGTAGATTGATATCAGCTTCTTCTATAAGCTCCTTCACTACACTCATATGTCCACACCTACATGCTGCTGTCAGTGGTGTATGAAACCCACCTTGTAGATTGATATCAGCTCCACCTTCTATAAGCTCCTTCACTACACTCATATGTCCACCTTGACATGCTGCTGTCAGTGGTGTATTACACTTACCTTGTGGATTGATATCAGCTCCGGCTTCTATAAGCTCCTTCACTAAACTCATATGTCCACCTTCACATGCTGCTGTCAGTGGTGTATACTCACCTTGTAGATTGATATCAGCTCCGGCTTCTATAAGCTCCTTCACTACACTCATATGTCCACCCTTACATGCTGCTGTCAGTGGTGTATCAAACCTACCTTGCTGATTGATATCAGCTCCGGCTTCTATAAGCTCCTTCACTACACTCATATGTCCTCCTTGACATGCTGCTGTCAGTGGTGTATCAAGCTCACCTTGCTGATTGATATCAGCTCCCGCTTCTATAAGCTCCTTCACTAAACTCATATGTCCACCTCTACATGCTGCTGTCAGTGGTGTATGCAACCGACCTTGTTGATTGTTATCAGCTCCGGCTTCTATAAGCTCCTTCACTACACTCATATGTCCACTACCACATGCTGCTGTCAGTGGTGTATCAAGCTCACCTTGCTGATTGATAGCAGCTCCGGATTCTATAAGCTCCTTCACTACACTCATATGTCCACCTTGACATGCTGCTGTCAGTGGTGTATGCAACCGACCTTGTTGATTGATATCAGCTCCGGCTTCTATAACTTCCTTCACTACACTCAAATGTCCACCTCTACATGCTTCTGTCAGTGGTGTATTACACTTACCTTGTGGATTGATATCAGCTCCGGCTTCTATAAGCTCCTTCACTACACTCATATGTCCACTACCACATGCTGCTGTCAGTGGTGTAGAATACTTTCCTTGTGGATTGATATCAGCTCCGGCTTCTATAAGCTCCTTTACTAAACTCATATGTCCACCTTCACATGAGTGGTGTATATTGTTGATTGATATCAGCTCCTGCTTCTATAAGCTCCTTCACTACACTCATATGTCCTCTTTGACATGCTGCTGTTAGTGGTGTATCAAGCTCACCTTTCTGATTGATATAGGCTCCCGCTTCTATGAGCTCCTTCACTAAACTCATATGTCCACCTTGACATGCTGCTGTCAGTGGTGTATCAAACTTACCTTGCTGATTGATATCAGCTCCGGCTTCTATAAGCTCCTTCACTAAACTCATATGTCCACCTTCACATGCTGCTGTCAGTGGTGTATGAAACCAACCTTGTTGATTGATATCAGCTCCGGCTTCTATAAGCTCCTTCACTACACTCATATGTCCACCTTCACATGCTGCTGTCAGTGGTGTAACAAACCTACCTTGTGGATTGATATCAGCTCCGGCTTCTATAAGCTCCTTCACTACACTCATATGTCCACCCTTACATGCTGCTGTCAGTGGTGTATCAATACTTTCCTTGTGGATTGATATCAGCTCCGGCTTCTATAAGCTCTTTAACTACACTCATATATTCACTACCACATGCTGCTCTCAGTGGTGTATCAAACTTACCTTGTGGATTGATATCAGCTCCGGCTTCTATAACTTCCTTCACTACACTCAAATGTCCACCTTCACATGCTTCTGTCAGTGGTGTATTACACTTACCTTGTGGATTGATATCAGCTCCGGCTTCTATAAGCTCCTTCACTACACTCATATGTCCACTACCACATGCTGCTGTCAGTGGTGTATTTAACTTACCTTGTTGATTGATATCAGCTCCGGCTTCTATAAGCTCTTTCACTACACTCATATGTCCACTACCACATGCTGCTATCAGTGGTGTATCAAACTTACCTTGTGGATTGATATCAGCTCCCGCTTCTATAAGCTCCTTCACTACACTCATATGTCCACTACCACATGCTGCTGTCAGTGGTGTATCATACTCACCTTGTTGATTGATATCAGCTCCCGCTTCTATAAGCTCCTTCACTACACTCATATGTCCACCTTGACATGCTGCTGTCAGTGGTGTATCACACATTTGTGTATCACACAAATATTTCACATTTGTGTTTGTTTGTTTTAAATCGATATACTTAATTAATATTCTTACAGTCTCTAAATCTCCACTGTAACAACTCAATACAAATAAGCGGTCATGTTCGGGAACAGACTGACTGTTTTTCTGTTTTTGATTTCTTGTATCAGTAATGGAGTTCGATAAAAATAATTTGTCTGTGGCATTACCTTTTTCAGAGTTATTTCGTCTCTCGTTGGCTTCATAGATTAATTTGGGGCTAAAGGAATTCCAAAATAGTTCAATCTCTGTTTCTTTGTGTAATTCAGTTTGTTTTAAAATATATTGTAAGATCTTATTGTGTCCGTAGTAAACCACCCAACTGATAACCCTCACACTGTATGTTATTTCTTTATCATCACCACTTCTTATTCACCAGCACCTCTGTCTGCGCCACTCCCATCTCCTCTCATTCCTCTTCTCACTCTCCTCCCTCACACGCTTTCCTTTACTCACCTCCTTAGACACGTCTTTCTGTTTTGACAGAAACAAAGACTTCAACTCTGTGTAAGACTTGGTCTTTAACACCTCAATAAAAGCCTTACAAACCTTAGGATGTTTCAAAACATTATTCATAAAAACATCATACAGCTCCATATTTTCTATATCCCTGTACAAACGCTCTGCTAACATTGGGTACTGATCCTCTCTTAACCTTATGCAGAGTTCAAATGAGTCCTGGATTGTTTCACTACTTAATGTTTCCTGCTCCTCAGCACTAAATTCTTCATTTTCATCTTGCTTATATTCAACCTCTGACTCTTCTTTACATTCTTGTACTTTCACGTTATTAGCAATGTAACTACTGCTAATATATTGCAACAAAAGATCTGGAAACTGACATCCATAATGATACACAAGGATTTCAAAGACAGAGTCATGAATAATGGTGTACTCAGTACCACAGAGTTTTGTGTATGTACCCTCCATAGCTGCCAATGCTTTAACAAATTTAAATGTATCAGTGTTACTTTCAACTTCACAACTTTCCAATACTTTTGATTTCATTTCCTGGAAAACGTCGTTTTCTGTGTTTTTCAATGTTAATATTTCTTTTGATAGTTTTTTTTCATTCAACATGCACAAGACCAATGTAGCATAGCACAAACTATTTCGCCCTTTCATTTCATTGAATTGTCCTAAAATACATTCTGCTGGACAGGTAAAGAACCTTTCAACATTGCTCTTAAATTTCTCCTCTTTTGAGTATAGTTTACATAATAGAGGAAACATATCTAATGTTTCTCCAAGTAATTTTGGGGACAACAAATCTCTATCCAAGCCGTGTTTCTGAAGAATCGCTTTTTTGTCTTCATCATTCAATGCATTTTCGGGACTATGCATCTTAATTGTGTTTGCCTCATTTACGAAAAATGATTTGTAACATTCATTAAACACTGCTTCCCTACATGACATTAAAACCTTTGTATTCCTATTAAAAGGATCTGAAATTCTTTTTTCATAGTCTATCAATAACTCTAACTTTTGTTTTTGCAGACCTAAAACACCTACCACATCATCAATGACAAAAACCTGTGGATGACGAGAGTCAGAATAATCTTCAATCTTCCTGATGTCTATAATTGGTACAACCTCATACTCTTCCTTCTGGAGTATCAGAGCTATGTGATGAATTGTTGCCGATTTTCCAGATCCTGGGACACCAACAAATGTCATGTAATGTTGACTTCTGACTTGATCCAACATTGCAGGGAAGCCGTGGCTTTCACTGTAAACCCCATCCTCCTCTTTCCATCGTATGACATCTTTTTCAAAAACATCTAGAATGAATTGTTACAGTGACTTATGTTATCAATTTCTTATCTTGTTCATAATGTAATTAAGCGGAATTCAGAGTAATGCAACGTTTTACACATGATGCCTAATAACGTACGGTGTACATGTATGTGGTTATAAGAAAGATAAGTTTGCAGGATTAAATTTGAAGAATTGCTGTAATTTATGGATTTCTGTAGAAATTTAAAAGTTTCTAGATTTGTAAATCAATTATGATTTAACCATAGATTATATTGTCACCTAAATTTTCAAAACTTTCTTATTTTATTTGATAAAGCCGATTTACATGTTGAAAATATCCACATTTTCATTAACCCCTGCTTTCACCTAAATTATATCTTTAAAAAATTTTCGATCCGAATTATTATATATTTTTTGTAAATGTTAATTTTATTGTGAATCCATTACTGTATAATTCATAACATGAATAAAATAATAAGATTCTTGAAAGTTTCAAAATCTTTAGAATCTGAAATGCATTTCTCGTTCATTTTAAAAGTGCTTGGTATTGAAACTTCTACTAAGAATCAGGGTTAGGGTTAGGATTAAGATTGTACTGAAGATAACACATAAAGTTATCAGCATTCAATTTAACAAAAAGAGGTAAATTAAGTACACTACATTTTTATAATAAAATTAATTTATCCCACCTCTAATCTGATCTGATGTTTGATCTCCTCTTATCTTGTATTGTTTTATTTTTTTATAAGTTTTTCATAATTGATTAAAATTACATATTTTGGGGGACAATTTTTTATATTTAAACTTTTCAAACCAGCGAAAAATAACGTTTGTTGTTTAATGTCTCTCTCATAATATACAATCAATCAATCAATCAATATACAAGAGCAAAAAAGGTACATTTTATAATTTCTTATTTCTTGCACAATTCTGAAGGAAAGGAATATATGAATTCTTCTTATTATGTATTTCATAAAGTCCTTCAAGATGTATTGATACTTAAACGTTTTAAATTAAGATTCAGATTCTGAACCATTTTAATATAATTTGTCAATCCTATTGCCACCATCATGGCACCATGGGAATATAAAACAAAATGTATATACAATATGTTGTTTTAATTGAAACAAGCCAAGGTTAATTAATTTTTTGTAAAATTTGCCAATTATTATTTTAGAATTAAATAACATACCTTTGACATTTGGAGGGATTACAGACTTTGGTTTTCTTATTTCATCTGAAAAAATAATAAAAAAGAAGACTTTTTAGGTGGCATACTGTGTATTTATGAAAATTATTCTCTTTTATTTTGTGGTAAAACTCAATCTTTGCAAAGCTAGACTTCATTGTTTTTTTTCTCCAAATACAGTTAGATATAACCTTAACAAATATGAAACAAATAAATAAGTCATTTCAATCAAAGGCAAACTCATTGTATGATTTTATTTCCAACTAATGGCCAAAAAATACTTCAACAGATTTTTTTCTGATCAAAATTGTTGGCGTTGTCGTAAACTTTTTACATTTTCATCTTCTTCTCAGGAACCACTGGGCCAATTTCAACCAAACTTGGCACAAAGTATCCCTGGGTGAAGGGGATTCAAGATTGTTCAAATGAAGGGCCACGCCCTCTTCCAAGGGGAGATAATTATGAATTAGTGAAAAATTATAAGCATTTTTAAAAAATCTTCTCAAGAACCACTGGGCCAGGAAAGATGAAACTCATGTGGAATCATCCTCAGGTAGTGCAGATTCAAATTTGTTCAAATCATGACCTCCGGGGCTAGGGTGGGGCCAAAATGGCCGACTAAATTTTTACATAGGAATATATAGAAAAAATCTTTAAAAATCTTCTTCTTAAGAACCACTGGGCCAGGAAAGATGAAACTCATGTGGAATCATCCTCAGGTAGTGTAGATTCAAATTTGTTCAAATCATGACCCCCGGGGAGGAGTTATAGCCCTTGTCAGGAGGAGTTATAGCCCTTGTCAGGAGGAGTTATAGCCCTTGTCATGGACGGCAGGCTTTTATGGTCGCTCCGAGTATATTGAATCTATTTGCTTATTTTTCCTATTCTCGAGCGCTGTATGCTGTTTAAATTGTGTGATTATTATAGTGGTTTGTATGCCGCAACTAAATACAACGAACTGTGAGTATCAAATTATAATATTTTGAACATTGAAAATCAAAACGGCAGCAAGTAGTAAATCCAACTGAACACTACTCAGTATGCAGAAGGTACAAAGAAACCTGTCGATACACTTTTCGACAAAATTCTACAAGGGTATAACTCATGAAGATGTACTAGACAGGGTAAAAGAAAAGATTGACATTGATGATATAAAAGCAATTCAGATTACAGAAAAGGAGTGTTTTGTAACTTTAAAAAATGAACAAACAAAAGAAAAACTATTAATGTCCGGTGTAACGGTTAAAAATCGAACAGTTTCATTGTATGAGGTTGACAAACAAATCACGAATGTGACAATCAAAGATGCCCCTATTGAACTACCAGACACTTTCATAACTACAAATATGATGCAGTTTGGTCAGGTAGTAGCAGGTAGCATCAAGCATGGCACTATTAAAAATACGTCCGTTGAAAACGGCACACGTTACTTGCAAATATTAAACTGTGCACCTAGTCTACCAAACAGAACAAAATTTGGGGATCACGAGGTCAGAATCTTTGCGGATAATAATCGCACGCAATGCCCATATTGCGGAAAATCTGATCATCCCTCGTACAAATGCCTAAACAAACCAACAAACAAAACAATATGCTTTAATTGTAACAAACAAGGCCATTTAGCCAAAGACTGTGAAAATGAACCTGTGTGTAGATATTGTAAAGAAGAGGGCCATAACAAGGAAAACTGTGAGTTACTTTCAGAAAAAATGGTACAAAAGTATGGTAAATATGCCGCAGATATCAATGAGGGCAGAGAGGCTTTAAACGACGATGACCAACGAAGCGAAACTGACAGTACGGAAGCAGACACGCATGACGATCAGATCAATACCGTTATTCTGGGGGCGTCAAATTGCAAGCGCATTCAAAAGCTTCCGCCAAATATCTTAAACGCCTCGGTTTCTGGGTCATCCTACGAAAACGTGTCACAATTACTGGAATACGCTAAGAAAAGATTAGACGAAACTACACCTGACAACGTAATCGTTCATTTAGGAACAAATGATGTTACCAGATGTCCAGACGAAATCGGAGATTTAACCGGCAATGTTATGATGGGTCTTAACAAGATTCAGGAAACTTTCCCCGAGGCTCAAATTGCAGTATGCACTGTCATACCCAGGAAAGGAAAAAGCGCCGCGATTAAAAAAAATGAATTACAACACCTGGCATGTGAATAAATTCCTTGAAAAACTGTGTGAAAAAAATAAATTACTATCGGTGATCGACGTGTGCAGCTCATTCATAAATGACCAAGGGCTTGCTACTAAAGCACTGTATGACAGCAATGACCCCAGCGGTTTGCATGTCAGTAGCGAAGGCGCCGAGAAAATTGCCGATATTTTCTGTAATTACAACTGTTCTGCGAACGGTCCTCCTCGAACCCCAAGCATTACAAAGCGGAAGTTAAGTTCAAATACCCCAACTTCGACCGAAAAGCAGGGTAAAATCCAAAAAATGTAAACTCTAGATAAAAGAGCTGATCAATATGACTTTTGTTAGATAGATTGGTCACTATGTACATAATTAATACTTGTATATATGTTGTACATATTTATTTTTTCATTCGTATTTCTTCGTGTCTTTTTTTTAGATTATATTATTACTTAATATGACTCTACATATAGCTTCTATTAATGTTAACGGGCTACGAGATAAGAAAAAAAGAATGTGTATTTTTTCATGGTTGAGTAAACGCAAATACGATATAATTTGTTTACAAGAAACACATGGGACAGATAAAGAAACACAAAAGTGGGAAAATGAATGGAAAATATTTAAAGGGTCGAATTCCATTTGGAATAACTGGTCTAGCGAATCACGGGGAGTGGGAATGCTATTCATGATCAAAAAGCCCGAATTTAAAATCACAAAAATTATTTCTGACAGAGAAGGAAGGGACATAACTATTAGCATAAAAAATAATGACTTTACAGTAGATCTCAAGTGTATTTACACACCGAATAACGGAGTTGATAGAAAACAGTATTTTAACTCACTTAAATTTGACGAAACAGCTCAGCATAAAATTATATGCGGTGACTTTAATTGCACTCAAAACAAACAGCTTGATAGGTATCCCGTGCCTTTACGAAAAGATATTGCGGTATCAGAGCTTAATGAATTAATTAAACGATGTGAATTACAGGATATTTGGCGAGAACGAAACCCGGAAAAACGATGTTACACATTTCATAGGGGCAATTCAAAATCAAGAATAGATTTTTTCCTTACAAGTGAAAATATACTACACAAAATAAACAATTGTGCTATTGTCCATTTCCCATTTAGCGATCACGATTTGATAACATTGAAACTACAATTAGACAATATCCAAAGAGGCCCAGGGTTATGGACATTGAATCATAAAACATTAACAAACGAAGACTTTCGAAAAACATCTGTTGAATTCTGGGAAAATTACAAGAAAAGCTTAGATAATTGTCAGGATATTCTATACTGGTGGGACTTAACTAAATATAAGATAAAAACATTGTGTATTGAGATGTCAAAAAAATTCAACGTTAATAAACAAAAACTAGAAAAATTAGAACAAGAATTAGAAGAGATTAAAAACAAACCTACAACTAATAAAAAGTATCAAAATGACCTTGAGCAAAAAATAAAAGAAATTTATATAGATAAGACAGAAGCGGCAATAATACGATCAAAATGTAGATGGTTTAAAGAAGGAGAAGCTCCTTCGAAATATTTCTTTCAATTAGAAAAGAGTAATGGAGAGAAAAAATTGTGGAATAGAATAAAAACAGAAAATGGTACCTATAAAACTGACATTGATTCAATCATCGAAGAGCAAATTAATTTCTATTACAAATTATTGAATACGGAAGGATGGGATAGCGAAAGTGGGGAATTATTATTAGCGGAAGTGCACTGTAAATTAGACGATTATGAAGTAAACATGCTTGAAAGTGATATAAATGATAAAGAAATATATCAAGCAGTGATGTCATTAAAGCCAAATAAATCTCCCGGTGAAGATGGGATTATATCAACTTTTTATCAGATATACTGGGATATAATTAAAAATGAATTGTCAAAAGTTCTAAAGCACATTTTTCATAGGGCCACACTATGTGACTCACAAACAAAAGGAGTCATTTCATTAATACATAAAGGGAATGAAAGAGAAGATATCAAAAATTGGAGACCCTTAACAATGCTTAACAATGATTATAAAATTATTGCTAAAATACTCGCCGAGAGATTAAAAAAAGTACTACCAAAATTAATTCATCCAGACCAAAAAGGATTTGTCAAGGGTAGAAATATAAGTGACGCAAACAGACTGATTCAAGATATCATTGATTATGCTGATAATAAAGATTTGGAAGGGGCTATTATATTTTTAGATCAACAAAAAGCGTTTGATAGAATTGAATGGGGTTGGATTGAAGCAACATTAAAAAGATTTAACTTTGGTAAAAAGTATTGCGAATGGGTAAAAATGCTACTTATTAAATCAAAGACATGCATTAAAACTAATGGTTTTGTATCAAAATACTTTTCAATATCGAGATCGGCAAGACAAGGTTGTCCTATTGCTCCATTGCTTTATGTTCTTCAAATAGAGCCTATGGCCTGCGCAATAAGGCAAAATCCGCAGATAAAGGGTATTTTAATTCCAAATAAACATCAACACATAGAATGCAAAATAGATATGTTCGCAGACGATACTCAGCTATTTAATAAGGACGAAGAATCTATAATAAATTCCTTCAATGTGTTAGAAATATATGAAAAAGCCTCAGGGGCGAAAATCAATTTCTCAAAAACAAAGGGTCTACTTATTGGCAAATCAAAAGGTAAAATACCAAAATTTAAAAAGATACAGTGGATAAAAACTAATATGAAAACTTTGGGGGTATATCATGGATATGGTATTGACACTAATGCAATTTGGTTAGAAAAAATAGAAAAAATAATGAACAGCTTGCATGTCTGGAAAACTAGGAACCTTACATTCAAAGGGAAAACTTTGATAATAAAAAATTTAATAATTCCAATTATTGGCTATGAAATCGAAATGAGGGGAATACCGGATATATATGCAAAACAAATAAATGATATTGTCTGGTCTTTTATTTGGGATAATAAATTGAATAAAATTGACAGAAATGTGTGCTGCTTAGGCAAGAATGAAGGAGGGATATGAACATGATAAATATCTTTAACTATATAAAAAGTAAACAAATAAAAACAATTTATAAAATCATGCATTCAAAGTTAGAAACATGGAATGCTATTGGTAAATACTGGTTACAGGGTAAAGATATGCATTCAAGTCAGGAATATTTTTTATGCACTTGTTCAGATTTATCTCAAATTTCCTTAAATAACATGTCTAGTTTTTATAAAAAAGCACTCATCGCATATAGCGAATTTCAGTCAAAATTCGAGCCAGAGAACCGAGAGGAAATACTCAACCTCTCACTATTTGGTAATAAACTTATTCAATTCCGAGGGAAAGGCCTATATGTGGAATCATTTATCAAAAGCGGTTTATTAAAAATTAAAGACATTTGGAATGAAGCGGAAAATTGTTTTAAATATAATGACACAATTTTTAATAAATTATTAGACAAAAGATGTTGGATATTTGAATATAGTAAAATAAAATCAGCCATTCCTAAACTATTTTATCCAATACTGAAAAGAAATAACTCAATATCTAATAGCGAAACAAAACTCCCTTATAAATTGAATAATAATTTACTCATAAAAAGAGATACGAATAAATTGGTAACATATGAAGATATTAAGTTAAAGAACATAGAAAAACTATTAAACAAGGCACTGATTCCAAAATGTCAAGAAAAATGGGAAAATATATATCAAAATAACATACAGTGGAACTTAGTTTGGGACAGTATTTCAAAACTGAAAGTTAAAAATAAAATTCAAGAATTCCAATGGAAATGCGTGCATAATATTTTGTACACCGAAGATAAATTATGTAAAATCGGACTATCCAATGGTTTATGCAACTTGTGTAAAAATCATAAAGAAAATCAACAACACCTCTTTTACCATTGCACAAAAGTGAAAACAACACTCAAATTACTAGAAGATATAATTAAAATTGTGCTACAAATAAATGGAACTTTACAAATTGACCAACAAACAATAATATTAGGATACTTGAAGGAACCGCAAACCCAAAGAACCGTTGTTAACATCTTAATATGTATCTTTAAATGGGTCATATGGAAAACAAGAAATAAAATTAAATATGAGAATATAAAAATAACTGACTTTAGTATTAAAAATGCATTTAAAAATGAAATGAAATCGAATTTTTTACTATTACAATCACATGATTTGACAAATTTCAAAATGAAAATAAATCATATGTTTCAAAATTCCTTCTAATACTAGGTATAGTATTAATGACAGTATTAATTCTGTAAATGGCAGTATCCGATGCCGTGATAAACTATAAACATGTATATAATAGTACATGTATTCACATTTTTTAATCCACTATAATGCACACAATTTTTTTTTTACTATGTAATTTTTCATGTAACTGGAAACTTTATGTTTAAAATATGTTCAAGATGAATATCATAAAATGAAGATGTAAAGCCAGATCAAACTATATATGTGAGGAAAAAATATTCATGTCTTAGTAAAATTCATTCATTGTGATGTGTTTTTTTTTTACAATCTAATTTTATTATCACAAAACTCTACATATTGTTTATAAGCTGTAAAACATAAAAAGACCCGTATTTAAGGGTGACCTGGCCCTAAATACTAGTTACAGTGAGATTGATATAGACTTTTTTCTTTCTTTTTTTTCCACACAATCTCCACTGCAACAAGGGTCATTCTTCGGTTGGTGTTAAACGTATACTTTGTTATTTTATATAAAAATAATGCTTATATGCTTTGAGATATTTATGTATATGTACGAAAATGAAGTCAATAATCATATAATAGTATAATGGTATACTTTAATAGCAATATAAAAATGGTTCCAATTTGCTTGAGATGTTTAAGTATATGTACATGTATGAAAATGAAACGTCAATAATTATATATTAGTATACTATGAAAAAATTCTGTTTTCAAATATTGGAGATACATTATATAATATTATATCGATCCAGGGAGCTCCTGGCACCCCTGGTGTGGTATTACTAGAGGGCTTCTGCGGAAGTTTTGCCTCTTTGTTATATTGTACGTTATTAAATAAATGATTTTGAAAAAAAAAATCTTCTTCTTAAGAACCACTGGGCCAGGAAAGATGAAACTCATGTGGAATCATCTTCAGGTAGTGTAGATTCAAGTTTGTTCAAATCATGACCCCCGGGGCTAGGGTGGGGCCAAAATGGCCGACCCAAGTTTTACATAGGAATATATAGGAAATATCTTTAAAAATCTTCTTTTCAAGAACCACTAAAATTGGAAAAATGAAACTCATGTGGAATCATCCTCAGGTAGTGTAGATTCAAGTTTGTTCAAATCATGACCCCGGGGGTAGGGTGGGGCCAAAATGGCCGACCCAAGTTTTACATAGGAATATATAAAAAAAAATCTTTAAAAATCTTCTTTTCAAGAACCACTGGAATTGGAAAAATGAAACTCATGTGGAATCATCCTCAGGTAGTGTAGATTCAAGTTTGTTCAAATCATGACCCCCGGGGCTAGGGTAGGGCCAAAATGGCCGACCAAAGTTTTACTTAGGAATATATAGGAAAAATCTTTAAAAATCTTCTTCTTAAGAACCACTGCGCCAGGAAAGATGAAACTCATGTGGAATCATCCTCAGGTAGTGTAGATTCAAGTTTGTTCAAATCATGACCCCGGGGGGTAGGGTGGGGCCAAAATGGCCGACCAAAGTTTTACATAGGAATATTTAGGAAAAATCTTTAAAAATCTTCTTCTTAAGAACCACTGAGCCATGAAAGATGAAACTCATGTGGAATCATCCTCATGAAGTGTAGATTCAAATTTGTTCAAATCATGACCCCCGGGGCTAGGGTAGGGCCAAAATGGCCAACCAAAGTTTTACATAGGAATATATAGGAAAAATCTTTTAAAAATATTCTTCTTAAGAATCATTGAGAAAGGAAATATGAAACTTAAATGAAATTATCCTTAGGTAGTGTAGATTCAAGTTTGTTCAAATCATGACCCCTGGGGTTAGGGTGGGGCCAAAATGGCTGACCAAAGTTTTACAAAGGAATATATAGAAAAAATCTTTAAAAATCTTCTTCTCAAGAACCACTATGCCAGGAAAGATGAAACTCATGTGGAATCATCCTCAGGTATTGTAGATTCAAGTTTATTTAAATCATGACCCCCGGGGCTAGGATGGGGCCAAAATGGCTGACCAAAGTTTTACATAGGAATATATAGGAAAAACTTTTAAAATCTTCTTCTCAAGAACCTTTGGGCCAGGAAAGACGAAACTTATGTGGAATCATCCTCATTTAGTGAAGATTCAAGCTTGTTCAAACCATGACCTCTGGGGCTAGTTTTGGGCCCAAAATGGCTGACCAAATTTGTACATAAGGATATATAGGGAAACCTTTTAAAATCTTCTTTTCAAGTACTTCAAAGCCATGATTAGTGATATTTTTCTATTTATATGGAATCATCCTCAGGTAGTGTAGATTGTACATTGTTCAAATCATGACACCCCGGAATTCAAGCCCCCCCCCCCCCCCCCCGGTTAACTTTCAGTTTTGATCTGATATGTGCCTTTTCCTAGTAGATGTGCTCAGGTGAGCGATGTGGCCCTTGGGCCTCTTGTTTAGGGATTTTGGTCATCGTCCACATTCACAAGCAATCAAATTGATAAAGATTTTCATTGGGCATTTTAACATTTAAACTTGCATTGTGGAACATACTACACTTATAACAATAAATCTGAATGTGTTACTGCATTTCACAATATATTAACAATATTTAATTTACATGGTATTATTTCGATATTTCTTTGTTTATTGGCGTTTTTCCACATTTGTAATAGAGTCTAAGCATCCATGGATTTTATTCTTTCTTTCATAAACTATACACTTGTATCAGATAGCTGACCATTCTTAGAGTTAAGTTACACCTTTAATAAAGCTAAAAGCAAGCAACACATGCATTCATTGGAACACGTTAAGTTTCTCTATTTGGGCTTTGTGATTAATACTCAATAAGAATGACTCTAAAAATCTGGAATTTCTAGTGGGATATTTAAAGAACATGGTTCACTTTTGCCTTAATTGGCCCTGTGAATTTCTGAAACACTGAAACCGCATACTTTTAGTTAACAATGCATTAAAATATCACTTAGATCTTTGGTGACTCCGATCCTATAAAGAATGACGTCATTTTATGGCTAGTCAAGGCATTATGACGTCACGAAATGTGTCAATTTCCTCATATTCAGAAAAAGTCTTAAAAAACGGCCAATTTTTAATTGATATTTCATATGGAGTGCAATCTCTGATCTAAAATATGCAACTAGTAAATGATAGAACTGTTTCTGAGGATTCATGGACATGTTTTATTTTTTAAATCAGAGGGTGCGCTCATATTTTTTTCCTTCACTGAAAGTACTCAATTATACATGTTTTCCTAAAAATTCAAAAACATTGCAATTTCATAAAGCCAGTTCTCCAAGACTGGATTTAGTGGAGAATTTTTTTTAATAGGATATGAAAGAACCAAGTCTTTATTTTATTTTAATGCTTCAAATATAAAATCAAGTGTTGATCAATTAATTGGTATTTCTACAGGGCCATTTTATGCATAACATGAACCGACTTCTTTTATAATGCATTCTGTTTTTAGATATGTAATGAATTTGGTCTTTCTGCTTTCCTTCATACAAGTTTTTTTATTGCTGTAAGCAGCACCATATGGAATCATTGTTGTGTTTTAAAGTTTCCTTACCAGCCAATCAAATTCGAGTATTTTCAATAGAGGTATAATTATCTCTATTTTTTAACCAAAGTTTTGGGCGACTGTGGAAAAAGAACTCGCTACTAAGCTCCAATTTCTTACAGAAGCGAAAATAAATTAGCTTGCATAGGCTTCGGAACCGGGGGGGGGGGGGGCTTAGCCCCCCCCCCTTTTTTCCCAAAAATATACTTAGTATAGACTTAGCCCACCCCCCACTTTTTTTCCAAATATATACTTGCTATAGGCATTGAAGATATCTTCGTAGGTATAGCCCCCTCACTTACCAGATTTTTTTTATACTTAGCCCCCCCCCTCCCCCCATTTGCTTCCGACGCCCCCCCTTTTTTCCCAAAAATATACTTAGTATAGACTTAGCCCACCCCCCACTTTTTTTCCAAATATATACTTGCTATAGACATTGAAGATATCTTCGTAGGTATAGCCCCCTCACTTACCAGATTTTTTTTATACTTAGCCCCCCCCCCCCCCCATTTGCTTCCGACGCCCATGAACTTGTCAGAATAAGAAGACCTTACCAGGATATAGACTAAGATACCAGAAAATCTTTTTAATCGATTATCATGCTAATGCGAGATTTCTTGGTC
>NW_026929399.1:0-37925 GCF_032062105.1 Saccostrea cuccullata | reverse complement strand
AAAATGTTTCTGTAAGAGTCAGCACAATATATTACAATAGTGCTGTGCATTGCATGCACTTTGCCTATATAGTAGTCAGGGTTTAGTTATAAATATATCTATAATTAACTATAGTAAATCAAAGTTTTCATGACAAAGTCTTCAACATAGTGTCAAAGTGATCACTATAATAAATCAAAGTGTTCACTACAGTAAATCAAAGTGTTCACTATACAGTCTATAGTAAGTCAGAGTGTTCACAATAGTGAACTAGAGGTATTGTGAGCAATGAGCTCACTAAATGATAACCCCCCCCCCCCGCCTTTCACATGGTTAAAATGGCAACGTCCTTGTTTTGCTGTGGCCGGAAAATCCAAAATATGTGTTGATCAAAAATTAGATATAGGAGATGCAATATGTAATAATGATTCTGTGAAAGTGTCAATGAATTTCACTCAGTGGTAGAAGAGGAGCTACGGATAAGAGATGGTTACCCCAAAGCTTAACAGACAGACGGACGTACAGACGGACGGACGGACATACCGATTACTATACACCCTCTCCCCGCTTTTTAAGCAAGTACAGGTATAATTTATAACTATAGTATTTTTGTTAGGGTTCAGGCAGCACCAAATCATCCTCCAATGAAGATGTTTTATATCTCATTTGAGACCATGTCAAGCAGATATATTTTATTATACCCTTCGCTTGAAAAGCGGGAGGGTATATAGTAATCTGTATGCCCGTCTGTCTGTCTCTCCGTCCGTCTCTTACGCTTTGGTGTACCAATTTCTCATCCGCCATTCCTCTCATACTACTGAATGAAATTTAATGACACTTCCACAGAATCTTTATTACATATTGCCATTGTGCACCTCCTATTTTACTTTTTGATCCGACAGGTGGGATCAGTTGCCATTGAGAAGTGAGCATACCCTGCCGACAAGTCACAGCCGCCATGTGCTCCTTGTCAAGAACTGGAAATAGTGGGGGGAAAATCCGTAGTTAACTCAGTTTATAAATAATCAACTAACAATTAGTAAGAAATACGCCAGTCAGCGAATGATTTGGTATTTTGGTTAGGTGCTTTGATTTTTTTCCAAATAGAAAAAAAAAATATCGCGCGAGAATGACATACATATCAGGCTCCTGAACTTTCACCTGGCGAAGCCAACCTTCCGGTACCGGTAGAATTGCCAAGAAATCAATCCCCTAACTTTCAATGAGTTATCATAGAAAAACAATGAGAAATGGAAAAAAAAAACTTATCTTAGCGAGGGTTTGTTAAATAGAGACAATTTTCACTTTGTACTAGGACTACGTTACTCAGTCAGAATTTCAGGGTTTAAATCTTCCTTAGTCTTCCTAGTGTCGCAGTTTTATTATATTTACTTCCCGAAATATCATTTTGTTCCTGAATTTTAGCGGAAATTTTTACAAATATATAACTTTTAAATGAAAGTCTACGCAAATCAGAGTGGAATAAATTCTTATTAAAAGTTGAACCAGTTATGTCTTCTGCAGAGAAATGCACTGGGTAAGTAGTTAAAAGATATTTTATTACCAGGTATATCTTATGCATTCTTAAGTAATTTTCGAGGTCAAAGAAGACAGTCGTCAAGCATATAAATGTACTTTTGATTAAAAAAAAATACAAAAAACCACAAACAAACAAACAAAAAAACCAAACAAAACAAAACAAAATAAACAAACAAATGAAAAATAAATCTCAAATATTTCACAAATTTCCTTCACATTAATAAGAAAATAATTATGTTTTTATTCTGAAGTCTCCAAAGCGTCGCAACAATTTCGCAATAGTTATAATTATTCGTACCTGTAATAGCCAAAATAACCATATATTGCAATAGTGAGTAATTATTTATATATTGTCATTTTTTTAAAGCAGTGAGTAAGTACTTCTTTTTTTAACAGTCTATGTTGACTTTTTTTAACTTCAAAGACCATTAAAACAAGAATTCTTTTTCTAAACAAAAAATTGAGCAAGGACCCACTCAACTTTAAAATACATTTTAGGCATAATACTTGTATCTTTACGATAAATATTTGGAGTCAAGTTATTCATTATTCAAATCGCAAACATGACTTAAATATCGATACTTGTCGTAAGACAACTACCGGTAATTATATAATCCTTTATTATTTTTCTACTGTCATTATTCTATATAACATAAATACCATAACATACAGTTATGGAATGAGTACGAGGGAATTAGCAATTTTATAGCTCCCCGAGGGAGGAAACTATTTCCCAAAGGCCTTGGGAAATAGTTTCTCAAAAATTGTTACAAGTGATAAAACATGAATAACTTATTTTGCACTCTTGAATCTTGCATGTGTTTTTTTAATAACATATATTTTATACGTATATATACATGTATATATATATATATATATATATATATATATATATATATATATATATATATATATATATATATATATATATATATATATATATATATATATATATATATATATATATATATATATATATATATATATATATATATATATATATATATATATATATATATATTATTTCCTTAATTTTAAAATATGTTTATTTGTTAACAATGTATGTTATAATATGATAAATATTTGTAAACGAATACGTTTGGTGATGAATAATATTCTGCAAATTGACTTGATTTTTTTAACTGACTGTGATTCATTTTTATATTATAATACATATATAATAAATTCAACTACAAATACAAAATATACATGAAAATTGCCATTATATGTTTTATAAAACTGATAAAAGCAAAAATCTTAAAACACATTACAAAAAGACATAACTGGGCAGGATTATTTTAGTACAGAAGTCATTTGATGCAAATTCATCTGTAATCAAAAATAAAAATACTGCTAAAATATTTTCTTAATTTTCCATTGTCATATTTATCATTAAGTATAGATTACATAGTTATATGGAAGGCAACAAATATAAAACTAAATTCTAGACATCTTTAAAAAAATGTTTGGTCGCCCTCTCCTGACCGACTGACCAAAAATGCCACGTCTCAATACTTTTTAAAACTCCAGAAAACAATTATTTTGTGTTGAATTTTGAGTTTTCTGACCCCATTAATAAATATTTTAATATCATATTTGCACAAGTTCAAATAAATAAATAAAAACGTCCCCTACTTTTTGAAGTATTCTTTTTATCCTGAGTCGGAAGAGGGCAACCATACATATTTTAAAAGATGACCCTATAGAAAACATTTTTATCACAGATAATTCAATTTATACCGCTATGGGAAATCTGTTAAATTTTACACCGTCTGATAATTACGGAATTTTTACAACCGATCAAAATCTTTGATTTTGTTGCACCATTTTTGTCAGCCTCTAAGTGCAGTAGAAAAAAAAGAGAAAACCATCTATGCCTGTGCAACGATTTATGTTGTAGAAGTTATCCTCGTGGAACCTATTTCGGTGGAGACACAGAAAATTTTTGGCAGAACTCGTCATACCATGGAAGGGTTGCTCTTCACCTCGACAACCCCCTCCGAAGTATTTGAATCACGGAGACCCCCTTCGCCTATGCATAAGTATTGGAGAAGTATTAGGAATGCAGTGATTATGCATTCACGTCAATTTAAAGCAGTATTGTTTTGGTCACTATGAAAAAAAATAATGTTTGTATGTTTACATATTTTTAAAAATCATTCTGTATTCATTTGACATTTTGGATAAGCTGCAAACTTTTATAAATACAGGCTAATTGGCGGTGTAACAGGGCAAATAATTTATATATATATTTGTATTTGTGTATAAACATACTCACAATCAATAGAAATGCAGCATCCTAATTCTAGGGTGAAAATTATATACGAGATATAACTATGTACCAAATACATGTAAGTTAGGACATCTTTAACTTTGCCAAATCAGTTATTTAACGGTTGAATGACTTTCACCCCATTACCATTGATTTTAAGCCCTCTTAACAAAAATCATAAAATTTGCATTTATTGACAATATTTTGGACTTTAAGGTTTTGTACTTAATTGTTAACATAAATATTGAACTAGAATCCCGGAAAAATATCTTTTTTTTTCTTTTCCGGATGTGATGCCTGTATTTCCTCAAAATGACTGAAAGCACGCATTTTCATTGCTAATGCCGGAATTTCTCAAAATAAAGGAAAAGGAGAGATACAGAAGCAAATATTCACTACATAACGACTTGTCGGGTTCATGTGTTTCAAAAGCTTGAATGACAGTTCCTTGACCCGAAGTCTTAGGGTTACTACACTACTCTAAGTTAAGAGAAAATTCGACCCCAGTATCTAAAAACAGGCATTTAAAAATGCCCAAGAATTTTTATTTCACTCAGATTAAGACATTGATAAACCTAATGCATGGTAGAAATCGGACTGCGCATGATGTACATGGCGGACTAGCTCGTTTAAATTAAATGGTCGAAAGAGGGATGTTCTAAGAGTAATCTGTTAAGAGGGCTAATAATCAACTTCCGGTAATGAAATGAAAATCATTGCATGGTAGAAATCGGACTGCGTATGATGTACATGGCGGACTAGCTCGTTTAAATTAAATGGTCGAAAGGGGGATGTTTTAAGAGTTATCTGTTAAGAGGGCTAATAATCAACTTCCGGTAATGGAATGAAAATCATTCAATCGTTAAACAACTGATCTGGCAAAGTTAAAGATGCCCTAGCTTTTTGTTACATAGTTATCTCGTACTTTTTGTTACATAGTTATCTCGTATATAATATGTTCACCCTAAAATTAGGGTGTTGCGTTTCTATTGATTCTGAGTTTATGTACCTGTTACCGTATCATGGGCTTTACTTATCATGATTTGTTTTTCTGATTTTCAGTACAGCATTTATGTATAACTGTTCAGTATAAAGGTTTTTACGCACTTGTTGTTCATGTTCAGTAAAGCATCACCCTATAAATGCTAAGTATACAACATCTCTCTAAAAACGCTCAGTATAGCATTATACATGTAGCATTATGTTGAACTGATCAGTATTACAGTTTTACTCACTTGTTATTGATGTTCAGTAAAACATCAACCTATTAATGATCGGTATAGCATTATAACACCACTCAATTAATGCTCTGTATATCATCATAACATCACTCCATAAATGTTCGGTATTGCGTTTTACATCACTCTATTAATTCTCAGAATATCATTATTACGTCACTCTATAAATGCTCAGCATAGCATTTTACATTCTCCCTCACTTTGTTCGTCCGAAGATAAATCAATTATATTCTCAGCATGAAATAAAAAGATGAAAACTTGTATGTTAGGAATGGTACTCGCTATAACCTTTTTATTTTGCATTACAAAATATAATTATAGTTAGGACTCATTATATTATAAATGACTGTTTCATTAATCAACTGTAAAACTTTCAGAAACATAAGCGTACATAAACCAAATACGTAATGTTCATTACCTATTTTGATATACGTGTATACCCGTAGGTTACAGCGAGACTCGATAATCGAACATGAATGAGCGAGAATATATGAGCCAGTGTATGAGAAAAGGGGTCTGATGACATAACGCCATAATGCACAGAAAACGTCAGAAACGTCATAAGCGTCAGAAAATTGAACGACGTCTGCATTTTTCTTAACAAGCTCCTATTTCAAAGAGAAAATGGATAACCACCTACGCTATTGAACATGTTGAACGTCATGGTACTCAACACCATCATGTAACTATGGAAAAGTGAATTGCAAAAATGAATCAACATGAGCATATATATGAGTCTTATTTTCTCGGTCAGAATATTTGCGTTTATCATTTCTCCAGTGTGCGCGTGTATTGTTTTTTTTCTTCGGTTTATTACTGAGCAATGTAGTTTTTCAAGTGATGTTTAAATCATTACAAGAAATTTACTTATAAATAACTTTACAAACAAATCACCAGCACAATAAATGTTCACATGTGGTGACTGTAGTTGGACGAGTGTTTGAAATTCTTACAGAACTACGACTTTCTGATATTAAGTTTTTTACACACAATAACATTTTACACAGTATTTTCAATTTCACGTTAACAAATTGCTTTAAATAAATCCTTGTGCTTTCTTAAAATAGTTTCATCTACATTAATGAATAAAAACGTCCTATAGATGTTTAAATTTCCCTCCATTTACGCTGGGTTTAGCAACAGAGTTAACATAACGCTCAGAATATTGACTGACAGACTAAATAAAGTCTACGAAAAAATCAAATATAAAAAAATAATTAAAAAAAGGGAAAAGAAAAAAAATAGAGTATATACGAATAAAAAAGTACACCATATTCCTTTCTCCAGTTGAAATATTTGAACATAATTCAGAACCAAAAGAATAGAAATTGAAATAAAATTTTAATTTAAAAAAAGATTTTTGCAAATTGTACTATAGAAAAATCAACTAAAGTGGATCTTTCAAGTTTAATTCTATGTCATTTATATTTTATTTTAAAGGACTAAAACGTTTAATAATTATAAAGGAACATGAAGTGCATTTAAGGGATATATTCGTTACTTAAATAAATCAGTAAAATTATTTATTATTATACTTCGTCCAATTCAAAGTTTAATAGTCTTGTTAATTTTAGGAACTAGATGATCTTTTCAATACACACTTTGGGTTGGAATCAGCTGCCAATTCACACTCAGACTTTGAGGAAAATCGTTCAACAAGCAATCAGGATGAAACACCCTTTGATCCCAATAGATTAGACAGAATACGCAATTTTGTTCTCTCTCAATCAGAAAATGAATCGTCTGACTGTGAAAGAGATAGTGAAAATGAAAATGACACGCATTCAGAACTGAATGACATTGAACAAAATTGTAAATGTGGTCAGCTTTGCTTTTCAAAGTTTGAGAATGCCGTAATTCTTGACCATGTATTTAATGTAAGAGAAATGGAAAAAGATGTTAAAGATTTATACATCATGGGTTCTATTAGCATTACCGGGTCTCCTGTCACCCGAAAAGGATCAAGATCCCGAAATTCGTACCACTTCAGTTTTAGAAATGTGAAAATTTGTAGATCGACTTTCCAGTTTTTGTTTGATGTAGGGAAAAAGTCTCTCTCTAATATCTTGAAACATTATTCAGCAAATGGGGCCGTCCCTAGACGACATGGAAATCAGGGAAGAAAGCCAAAGCATGCAGTCAATTTTGACGATGTACGGAGAGTGGTAAATTTCATTTTGGGTTACGCCGAGGAACACGGCTTCCCTAAGCTTTCCGCCCCCAGAGGTCGGGATGATGAGCCCCCCCATTTTTCTTCCTTGTAATTCTACAAAGAAAGGCATTCATGGCCAGTACAAGTCTGCATGTGATTCAGATGATATAAGGAAAGTAGAATACCACACTTTTACAAATACATGGAACTCCTGTTGTTCGCATATTAAAATATGCGGTCCTCGTTTTGATGTATGTCATCAATGTGAATTGCTGAGGAAGAGGGTACTTGATGCAAG
This sequence comes from Saccostrea cuccullata, assembly GCF_032062105.1. Taxonomy (NCBI): domain Eukaryota; kingdom Metazoa; phylum Mollusca; class Bivalvia; order Ostreida; family Ostreidae; genus Saccostrea; species Saccostrea cuccullata. The sequence continues at coordinate 30,447 of NW_026929399.1, read as the reverse complement.
AATAGGCTAAAGAAGAGAAGTTAGAGGCCTTAACAAAATTTCAAAGTCACATCGATATAGCACAGAAGGAAAGAAATCTCTACAAAAACCTGGTTAAGGAATCGCTGGAAGAAATGCAAGGTATCAATCGCCAGGAACATCACAACCAACCGCTATCCTCTGACTTCATCAAAGTGCACTATACATTCGATTTTAGCCATAGTGTTGCTTTGCTCATGCACGTCAAATTGGACAACTGTATTTTCTTACTTTAAAGAAAGTACACATATTTGGGTTTCGTGTTGACGACAAACCTATGCAATACAACTATTTGATCGGGGAAAACGAAACACTTGGCCTGGATGGAACGCATTCGCATGGCCCCGATACAGTTATTTCATTGGTGCATCATGGCCTTGGAAACTATGGATATGGAGAAAAAAAATGTTTGATACATGCAGATAATTGTGCAGGTACTCTCTCTTTCTCTCTCTCTCTATCCCCCTCCTTCTCTCTGTGTGTTTATAATCGTAATGATTGTTTGTAATAATCAGGCTTTTAATCCATTGTATAATAAAACTGTATATTATTTTGCTGCAGTAACACATTAATTTCCGCCTTTAGAAAATTAAATCTCTAATGTTAATTGTTGGGGCATATGAGAAATTTATGACATATAAAATATATGAGTCTATATGAAGGCAATCTCTGGGCTTGTATAATTGAAATTAAATGACGAAAATTTAAGCAGTATACTTGCAGTATTTGTTAATTTTCGTTTGGGTTTGAATCATGTTTGAGTGTATGAATTAAAAAAAAATCTTTTTTCGTATGTTTCACTTACATAACAGACAAGTAGCATCGTTTTTGAAAGTTGGGGGGGGGCAGCCAGAGATTTTTTTTTTTTCACTTCCTGAAAAAGTTGACAAGCAAAAAAAAAAAAAAAAGAAAAAAGAAAAATTGCCCAAACACGAAAATCCTATTTCGTAAGGGGGGGGGGGGGGGTTAACTTTCATTACCAATTTTTATAATACATTCTCAATACATTACTAATAGTGGGGGGCAACCAGACTTTCAATGAACATTTCCTATAGTATAACTAAGGTTGGGAAAAAAAGTGCCCCCCTGGCTCCCACTGTTGCTACGTGCCTGCATAAGATATGAAAAATGCAAACTCTCTACTAAATTATTGTTTCTGTGTTTCAGGTCAAAACAAGAACAAGTTCCTGATTGCGTACTTTGCATGGCGAGTGATTACGGGTTTGCATCATCAAATTACTTACCTGATGCAGGTGGTTGGACACACACGATGTCTGATTGACACAGGTTTTGCAAGGGCAAAAAAGTTGTTTCGTCGCACCGACTGTGATGGTATGAGTGAACTTCAGAGAGTTTTTATCATTCTTCAGCAACAAACAAAGGTATTCTCTACGACAACGGAAGAGAGTCTACATGGAAATACTACGACTGGAAAGACTTCTTGGGCCGTTTCTTCACCTCGTTACCTGATATTTCAAAATACCACTCTTTCCGATTTCATGCGGACTTTCCAGGATTTGTGTTTGTCAATATCTTTATAAGGAGGTCAGACCATATGTACGTCCAAGATGTCAAGATGAATTATGCCCTCCAGCCCAGACTGAAGAATAGCTTACCTAGGCTATTTATTTTCCATTAAAAAATGTAACAAATGCAAAAATTTTGTTTCATTCACAAAATAACACAATTTTTATTGATTGTTAAACTTTTTGTAGAAAATAAAATTAATGCAAAAGAAAAACAATTTATGTTTAATACAACAGGATCTCACCGGGGTTGATGCGTGACGTTTTTGACGTCAAAATACAGGATTCCGACGTTTTAGCCATTTTTTACTCCCTTTTGTAACCATAAAATGAAGCACTTATTAATAAGATATACAAATAATATTTATATATTCTGATTCCTTGTGTTTTCTTCTACCGGAATCAGCAAAAATCTGAATTTGTGATTTTTATGTCATAAGACCCCTTTTCTCATACACTGGCTCATATATAGTACATGATCACGTGATAAGACTGGAATGCAACGAAATTAATTTTATTTATATTCTCCCTCACTTTCTTCGTCCGAATATAAATCAATTATATTCTCAGCATGAAATAAAAAGATGAAAACTTGTATGTTAGGAATGGTACTCGCTATAATCTCGACTCAAAGGGTAAATACAATATTAAATTAATTGAATTTTATTTGTTTATTATTCATAACATAATTCTTATCGATTTATATTCCTAAATTTTTAGATATGACACACTGATTTTCAACATTGTCTTTTATGTATCCGTCCTTGGCAATGTCAGAGCGCCATCTCCCATGTTCTTTAGTTAGTCTGTCCGGTAAATTATTGTTCGCTGCAGCTGTCGCCCCACCACTACGTAAGCTATGAAGACAAAATTCCTTCCTGTTTAATCCAATCTCTGTCAAAGCACCTAAAAAGATTTCCCTTGCTCTGGTGTACGAAAGCGGAGTATTTTTTACAACTAGCTTGTTCACTTTCTTATATCTAAAATGACTCACTGATCTAAAAATGTATTGTTCGGAGCTGAAATTCAAATCTGCAAGCTTTATGTAATTCAGTAATTCAGTAACCAAGTAACTGGACATGTCGAATGACCTGTTTTTTTTTAAATTATAATATTATTTCCACGCCTATAAACGTCGGCCTTGGAGCTTTCGATGTTCACATTCACATAACTATCATGAAATTTTAAGTTGCACATTTTCAGGTTTGCGAGTTTACTATAGCGCAAAAATCCTGCAAACGCTAACAATATCATTGTACATAACCTTACATTCGGTAAATGTGAACGATCGTTTCCGAATCTTTGAACAATTTTCTGTAGATGAACGGCAGTTATTGGTTCCTTTTTAACGGTAGGCCTTCCAAGAATTCTTCTGGCTCCTTCCAGCATCATTTGGAATAATTTGTCATCACATGGATTTTTTAATAAGCTTAAATCGTGAAACCACTTAATGCTATAAAAATGAGCACGCAAAACTGAATATGACACTGATTGTTGCACTTATCCATTTAAATACACGGCCACTGATGGAATAGTTGCGGGTAGATATTTACATTGATTTTCTATGCACCACTCTTTGAATTTCTTGAAGTATGTTTCGTATTTTTTGTTGGTGGAAGTTGATTTACTGCTCTTGATTATTTAAAAAATCTCTTCATCGTATCCAGAAAATTTTTTATCTCTATCTGTGAATCGTTGTATGTTGTCCCATGAAACATCACCTGAAATTTTTGATTCAAATATATCTTTAAATTTCATTTCTATTATCTTAATAATTTATACTCTGTGTATTTCTCAGCGTGTTATTCTTTTTTTTTTATTGTCAATTACTGCATGTATACCGCATAAACATATATTCACTTCACTGATTTATAACAATTCATGATTCAAAGACTTAACTAGATAATCTAAAGTATAGTTTCAAATCTCGTAGACATTTGATTACTGGAAAATCTGAATTAAACTGCTGCTGCTTCAAATCAGGAACTCTCCATCAGTTACAATCTACAACTGTATTAAATCATACTGGAACAACTTAGTATTTATGTTATTACTGAACCGTTCACATGCCAGTCGTATACATCTACATAAAACTGCAACGCTACACCATATTGTCAACTGCATTCTACTGGAACCACATGTACTGGATCCACTCTGCATACACTCGTCACATTTATTGATTTTTCACATAATTCATGCACAATCTATTCTTAAAATCAAAACATTTGAAATAAATGGCGACTTCGCAAACACACTTGCTTTATCTGAACCGCCCTTGAAAAATTTAGTCGGTCGATTAAACTCTGACATCTTTGACAAAATCATAATACTTTTGTTCTGTATAATTCCATAACAAAGGCCAGAATAATGCCGACTTCCACTTTGGTACTATCAATACATCTTTTGCTTTACATATCTTCATATGATTTAAAACTCTAGATACTAATCCGATGGGCGGTACTAACCAATTGTTTTCACCTGACCAGTCAAAAGCAAATGCATCCACATCATATGTATCTGGAACCCAAAATCTTGAATTGAATTTTTAAACTTTTTTGTTTTTGCTGTCAGCAAATCTATCAATTGTAAATGGACCCCCATTTTTTATCGCACAATTGGAAAATATTTTCAGAGACAGACCAGTCGCCGTAATCGAAAATTTTAGTAAAATCATCTGCTTGAACGTTTTCTCTTCTTGGTATTCACTCCATTTCTAATGAAATACAATTCCTTATGCAAATTCCATAGATATTTACAGCTAACTCTTGTAAATCATAATTCATGCTACCTACTCGAGAAATGTAAATCACGTTTTGATTGTCGCTGTAAATTTTAACAAGCTTACCTGTTAAATAATTTTTCAAACTTTCTGAAAAAACTGTACTGATTTCAATTTTCTCCAGATGGAACTTTTCTTACATTCGTCTTCTGAAAACATGTTATGTACAATCTCTAAAATTTCCCCTCGTAGAAAACCAGCACTTGCATTTGCATCAGAAAAAAATTCTCTCTGGCGTTTTATTTATGGGACTAACAACCGTATTTGGTAATAACTCACAATTCTTTAAACAACACTCTTGTTCTGTTTTAACATTATCTGAAATCTTAAAATGTGAATCCCAAGTACTTCTCTGACAGACTGACATGCATAAATGCCTTGACATCATCTGACATATATTACCAAATGCTGGTATGAGTGAAATGATCTTACCTAAAACCGAAGCTAAATTTCTCGCTGTTATATTCTGCTGTAAAAGAATACCCTTTATCTTATCTAGAATATTTAGAATCTTATTATTTGGTACCTGTATAACACCTTCCTGTAAATTCCAGGTAAATCCTAGCCAGTCTAACTTTTGTGTAGGGTAAAACATTGACTTTGCTTAATTCGGCAAAAACCCTGCTTGTAAAAGATTCAATAATACATATTTAGATATGTGAATACATTTTTCTTGTTCAGCGCATGCCCAACCGTTATCTAAATACACAATGATTGGGAAACTTTGTGACCTCCAGTAGTTAACTAAAGTTCCTACAAGTTTAGTAAAAATGTGACCAGCTGAAGAAAGACCAAACGGTAAAATTGTAAATACATAATACTTTTGTTTACCGCCTATAGACCATGAAAACCCTAGATATTTCTGATGATCAGGATGGATGTTTATATGATGACAACCGGAGCGTAAATCGAACTTTATCACATAATGACCTTTTCTTGCGTACTGTTTTGCTTCATTGACCCCCTCAAATTTGATTTTTGTTTTAATACGAACTCATTTACGTGTCTTAAATCTAGCACTAATCTTTGTTTTCTGTTCTCACTGACTAAAACTGTTAACGGATTTACAACATATGGGATATCTGTAACTTCGATTACACACCCATTTGAAACTAATTCATTTATCGCTTTTTTACAAAATCAGCATTATCAAAAGCAGATCTGTTGTTTTTCAAAATTTTTGAAGAAGGGTCTTGAATAAATGGAATTACATAACCATATTTAATTGTGCTTAACACCAGTTCAGAGGGTTTTAATTTTTTCTCCCAAAATTCAGAATGATTGGTCAATCTGTTTTTCACAACATTTTCACTGTCTGCAAATTCGAACTTATCATGCGTATTATACTCAACTTGTTCAACTGGTCATGGATTGTTGTGTACTGGAACTTCCGCTTGCAACTGTTGGTTGTTTTCCACGAGGGAGGACTGGCTTGAATGGACAGAATCTCGCTGTGTGTCCGGGCCGTTTACAGTAGAAGCATAGCCTATCGTTGAATTGCTGGGATGTTGCTTGGCTGAAGTTATCATTGCGCTGTTGTGGATAGCTTTGGCTGAAGCCACGAAAAAAGGAACGTGCATTGAATCCGCCCCTGCTGGATCCTCTTGCGTATGGCTTATACTGGTTTCTCTTTCGGGATGCTCGCATAACTGCTGTTCGTAGCTTATTAGCGTCTTCACCGCTATCAGCAAGAGGATCATCAAGATACTCTTGGACTGTGTTCTAGCCATGTCTGTCTGCAATCTTCAAAATCTTATTTCTTTGGTTTAACGTGATAATTTCTGATTTTATGACTTGTCCAATTTTCTTGTTTTTTTCCTTCACGCACAAGAGATTCTATGTTCTTTAATGTTGCAATTATTTCTGTGTTAAAGTTAAATTGAATTTTTGATCCCTCTTGCTTAAATTCAAAAGTCTTTGGTTGTCAAGTCTTGGAATCTTTCAATTGTGGATTTTCATAATTTTTTGAACTCACGCTTGAAGGTCACGGTACTGGCTCGGTAGACTGGGTTTTGCGTAATTCTCCCAGAATTTCTTCCTTCTGTTGTGCTAAAGCTTTAGCAAGAGATGTATTAAATAAGGAACAGCATCTGCTGTCGAAATATCTTGTTCTTCTTGTAGAATCTTATCGTCCAAATCCAAATCTTGCCCCTGTTCACCATTCATTTCGTGGACCTCGTGTATCACGTACACCTGTATGCCCGTAGATTATAGCGAGACTCGATAATCGAACATGAATGGGCGAGGATATATATAGTACATGATCCAGTGATAAGATTGGAATGCAACGAAATTAATTTTATATACATCTAGCATTATGTTTAATGTTCAGTATTACAGTTTTACTCACTTGTTGTTGATGTTCAGTAAAGCATCATTCTATGAATGCTCGGTGTAGCATTATAACATTACTCCATAAATGATCAGTATAGCATTATAACATTACTATATAAATGTTCTGTAAAACATTATAATATTACTCTATAAATGCTATGTATAGCATTATAAAATCACTCCATAAATGCGTGGTATAGTATTATAAAACCACTCTATAAATGCTCAGTATAACTAATTAACATCACTCTTCAAATGATCAGTAAAGCATTATAAGATCACCCCATAAATGATAAGTATAGCATTAATACATAACTCTATAAAATAATGCTCAGTAAAGCATTATAACATCACTCTATATATCCTTAAGCTCCTCCTAGAGATTCTATGCAGATATCTGTGTTGGATGGCAAAATATCATTGTCTCCAGTAAGCTGTTCTGACACCAGTGGTGACTTATATAACTTTAATTTTGTCAACACTCAACACCCTTCAACATTTGATTTCAAGTGAGTTGGTGGCAGATTCAGTCAATCTATTGACATTAAACATTTATAACCAAATTCAAAAAATAAAATATTTCAACTCAACCAAAAATGTCATTTAGTTGAACTCACAGTCACTCAACAAAACAATAATGACACCAGTGGGCAACAACCAATCTGATATTTGTGTCCATATATACAAAAAATTATCCACAACAATGCATTGAATATCTTTTTTAGCATTTGGAGATTGCATGTCTTTCAAAAATAATGTAATATTCTGTCCAGCCAAAGGTTTATGACGTCTCGAAAAGCGTAAATTTTCGTCATATTCTGAAAAAGTCTACAAAATCAGCCATTTATAAAAGCTATTTTTCAAAATTTAATATAGAGCTCAACCTCTGATCTAAAATAAGCCAATAGTTCATAATTGACTTATTTCTGAGAATTACAAGACATGATTTATTTTTTAGATCATAGGATGCGCTCATATTGTTTTTCTTCTCTGAAAGAACTCACATATAGGTGTTTACATTTAAATGTGACATTTGACACGACTTTCAACAGGTATACATATTTTTGACATTGACCTTCGAGTTGGACTCACTTTAAAATATTTCAACCTTGGACAGAACTTTGGAAAAGCTAGTACTAGGGCTTTCATATTTCGAAGGTGACAAAACCTTTCTTTGGATACCAACATTTTTGACCTTGACCTTGGACTTGCAAATGAGAAACTACAACACACACAATAAGCTGTCATTTCGGTGCATCAGTGTTTCACAAACACATTTTTAAATCAATTATTAACAGCTCTTAAGCTGTTCAAACAGTAAAATACAGTAGATTTCAGAGGTTATATTTTGTCAATACCCCAGGAATCTGATTCTATGATTATGAAAGTAAATATCTGCTTTTCATTTATATTGATCTTTTGATAGTCGATGTGATACCTTGATCTTAAATATCAATAGTCACTTATTTGGTTTTCATGTATAAAATATTTATATAATAGTAGCTAAAGCATCTGGCCATGTTTGTATTAATGTTTTACATACAGATACAGTGTTGATGTTTTGACATATCTGTAAAAATTATGCTTTTTCATAGATTTATTTTTTATAATACTGTAGTAACTTAATTGAGTCCCTGAATGTTAATAGTCACTAATTTCGTTTTAATGTATAAAATATTGTATTTTTTATAATAGTAATTAAAAGCAAGCCATGATTTTTTTGTTGTTGTACATATACAATGTTGAAGATTTGGTATATCTTTAAAATTTGTTATACTTTTTAATAGATTTATTTCGTTTGCATAATACTTATGTAACTGAATTGAGAAACTTAAATTTTTCTTCGTTGTGAATTTGAATAGATAGTATTATTAATATAATTTCTGAGAATACAAATGTCATCTTACTTGAAATTTGTTTTGCTGTTTACTATATCCTCAAGGTTCACTCATCAATATTCAATAACAAATGTACCCCACTTGAGAAACTTGAAGATTCTCAGAAGCTAATTCCAGTATGAGAATTTTAAAGATAATTCATCAAGAAAAAAAAATCATTCCAATAAATCCATTTAGATTCCATCAAGGGAAACCCCAAGATTCCTGGAAACTACTACCTTTCAATTCCCTTAGGTTTCCAACCTATGGAAACTCAAGGTTTACTATATGAATCGAAGCAGTTTCCTATTCATGGAATCTTCAAGATTCTCGACTAGTTTCCCATCCACGGAAACTACTATGCTCCAATTCCATAAGGTATCCCGAGGCACGGAAACCAGTTGAATCTTCAGGTCTCCTTATGGTATCCAAGTGGTTTCCAAAACATGGAATCATTGAGATTCCCGACTAGTTTCCCATCCACGGAAACACCCTACGCTCCGATTCCATTAGGTATCCCGAGACACGGAAACCAGTGGAATCTTTAAGATTCCCGTACGGGAAACAACTTACGAAATCAAGGGAAAACTGGCGATTCTACTGGATTCCAAGCCTTGGGATACCTAATGGAATCGGAGCGTAGGGTATTTCCGTTGCACGGAATCAAGGGGGAATAACCCAGTATCCCGCACGGAAACCACAAGGAAACATAATGTAATCTTGAGGTTTCCATATGGTTTCCGTAAGGTTTCCCACAATGGGAAACTGGTTTTTTCACCCAGTGTTTAATTTCAAGAACATTGAAATTCCATAAAGCCCGTGTCCTAAGACATGGTGTTTAAGGTGAAAAAAATTTATGGTAAGTAAAAGTTCTTAGTCTCTTCTTTATTTTGATGTTTAAAAAAGTAAAGTGTGCATTAATAAATTGGTTTATCTACAGGGCCGTTTTTATGCCTAAAGTGTACCGAGCTCTTTAAGTTCAGATTATCGATCATATACACGTAATCGATTCTAATCGCGCCCGATTAATTTTGATAATCGATTGTAAATTTGATCCGTTTTTGCATCACTCGCTTTGTATCACAGAATTCACAAAGCTGATTTGAACTTTTGTTTTTTTCAGCACTTTTCAAATATGCTATTCATCTTTTATGAACTTAAGTGAACAAGCAAAATTGAACATAAATCACACCCATGTACTCCAACATCAAACAATAGGCATGATAAATACTTTGACAGGCAATATCATGCATTATTATATGATTGAATAATTTCCATCTCTCTGATTGGCTGAGATCCAACTATGTTAGAAAAATACTACGTTGTATTGACCTGCACGTGACGTTCCAGGTGAATGTAAGGATACCTTTCATTTACATTGATAAAAATAGATCGGGAAATCCAAATTGATACAATTTGTTTTGGAAAGCTATTTAAACGACTGAATTTTTTTATGTGAACAAAACATAAGCGAATATATATTTCGGGGGAGGGTGGTAAGAGGGTATGTAGGGACCCCTCTTTCAACACTTATACTGAACAACAAATTTTAATTTTTTGGCAGTCGGTTTTCCCTGATAATACTCCTTCCTTTCAAAATCTATTCTACAAAAGAAGACATTATATTTTTTTTCATGGGAACTAAAATTGATAAAAAACTTCAAATTGATACGACTGGTAAGGTTTTTTTTTTAACATTTTAATTCTGCTCCTCTCTTGTATTTGGCTGGGACTTAATTAAATGCAAACAAGTAATGGGCTTTATCATTTTATCAGTGAATCATATAATAAAACAATTATTACTGTCTTTTGAGGTCAATACAATGATTTAGCCATCTGAGGAGTACAATATTCACCTCGCCCGAATATTGTACTCCTTAGATGGCTAAATCATTGTATTGACTTAAAAAAACAGCAATAATTGTATGTTGTCAGATTGTCCATTCGAGTTTTAAACACTGTACATTGTTCAATATCAGCACACATGAGATCTGACTCTTTATTTTCCTTCAAATATTTTGGTCCAGTTGTACACAGTTTTATGACATCTCTCTTGTTACATGTCTTAAAGTTATTAGGCTTTGATTCCTCCTTTACTTAAGTTATTGTTCTAAATTTGTGCTGCCACAGGAGTGTCAAAGAGCAAATTGACTGAAATCGGCATCCACGAGCTTGATTGTTGGCACCCTGATACATAAGGATTATAAATAACTTGCCAAACTTGGTCTTAAGGATTGCAAAGTTGAATATTTCCCCTCATACACCTTATACATGTACTGCTACCGAACATCATAAATAGAGATAAGTCAGCATCTCGCATTTATCTATCGTGTTAGCAAGATTAGCCAATGTATTAGCTTCTTATATAAGATTATTAATTGTTCTTTCATTTTGTAAATCTTTTCATGAGACTAGCATATGACTGCTCAAATATTGAACAATGTGAATCCTCTGTAGTCATCAACTATGTATAATTCAGTTTAAAATTTTATGAGGTCACACTTGACTGCTTTTAGAAACTGTATTTTTGTAAATGTAATGCTCATGTAAATATTTTGTCGAAACTATGCAGGCAGATTTTAACACACAATTTACATGAGCAGCCATCCGCTGGACTCATTTACATTGTATCTTCTTTGAAGTACATATAAGATACAATGTAAATGAGTCCAGCGGATGGCTGCTCATGTAAATTGTGTGTTAAAATCTGCCTGCATAGACTTGAGTTAAGATACTTGAGTTCAGCGGATGGCTGCTCATGTAAATTGTATGTTGAAATTTGCCTGCATTAACTTGAAATAAGATAAGGACCTTAAGTTTATAAATTTTTAAAATACATGTATACTAAACATTCTTTGCAGTAATATTGTTTCCCTTGATCCACACTTGAACAGCTAACAGTTGAATTTTATTGATTTTGTTGCATCAGTATATGTTATCTATAAGGAACACCTAGTCTTAAATGCATGTAACATCAAATGTTAACTTCATGTTCAGTATTGTTATTTACTAGAAGAAAAAATACTGTAAAAAACAATACTGTAAATTTCTGTACTTTACCGTTTGATTAAATTGTTTGGTTTGGCGTTTACCCCACACTCTTTGAGGGCTTAATTGTGGCGCACTTGTTTGGACGCCTCCAAGGATTTACCCTCGTATGTTATGTTTTTTGCATATTTACGTGTACTCTGATATTTTCAATGCATGTAAATTTCTAGTCCGTCTCAGGGGATACACATACCTTTCACCTATGTTCAAGTTTTATCATGAATTGTTTAATATTAGGTGATCCCCCTTAACGATTTGTTTTATGTTTTACTTTATGTCTTTCAATTAAAAAAGTTTTTCAACAAACTGCGTATCTGTGTTTGATTAAATTTTACTGCACTATCAAGCTGATATTTCTCATAGTAGGCTAAAAAATATATTTGGTAAGCAACTGAAGTATGAAAATAAACGAAAAGAAGTCAATTTTTACATCTCTTGTCATTAATTATCTTCTCAAAATTTCATTTTTTCATGAATGAGGGAGTTATTTGTCTCTAGGAGATCTGCTCAGATAGGTTAATAGTCAAGAATTGTATTTTATCGGGTTTTTTCCAAAATGTAATTCAAATGATAACTAGAAAGAACCAGTGCATTTCATGAAAATGTAGGTACCTACCAAATAGTACTTTCATGACAGCACATAGCGAAGGAAATTTGTAAAAAAATGTTTTTATTGTCACATTTTTTTTCTACTAGCAAAATTGGATTTGAATGCTGCAATGAATTCAGATGGAACTCAAACATTGGGAAATGTGAAAGTATGTATTTTCAAGTTATTTGAAAGCTTTGTCATAAAGGCTTCTTAAATGTACCTTAAATGTTTTTTTTTTTTAATCTTATGGAGATTTCAATTCTAGAATGCCCCAAAGGATATACCGGGAAGGATTGTTCGAAAAGGTGTAAACATCCAAACTATGGAGACAAATGCCAGTCTGGTTGCTTATGTAATGAAACATTATGTGATCCAGCCTATGGTTGTTACCTATTTACAGGTTTTAATTTTATGTGTATCATACAATTTACTAAAAATTTAATTTTATCAATATTTATATTTTTACCTGCTGTCTAATTGATTGATATCTAACGTTTTACGATGTCTTCCAGAACAAAGCTCAAATTTTGCGGACATGAAATCCTCAAGAAATATTAAACAGCACGCAACATTTAACTATCTTAATGAAAACCAGTCTGTAACAAGTTTATATATGAATACCAGTATTCGTTCTTTATCGTTCGCTGCTAACTTTCAGACCGTTTTAGTAGTTTCAATTATTTCATCTATTGCTTTGATTAGTATCACATTAAGTGCTGTCATTTTATATCGTTATACGAAACTGCGACACAAAATGACAACAAATACCGATAACTCAAATACAGATATATTGCCGAAGGAGAAGAATTCAGGAGATGTAGAACACAGAAATGGTCGTCCGATGTCATCTGAATCTCTAGACGGTAGATCCGTGGACGAACAAGTTTCTTTTTATAAAAAAATAAAAGACATTGCCTATGAACTTGAAAAGGATGTTAAGCATACTTACTTACAAATCATTGAAAATGATGAACTGATAAATAATGCTGAGTTCCTTGCCTTTGACAATGATGATGATAAGGCATCAGAAATATACATAACACCGGTGAATAAAAATTATATCCAGCAAATTACCGATTCTTAATCGAAAAAGAACGGATTATAAACTTGATATTTTAGAAAGCATACAACGATTTGCCATATTTTCTCATAATTTATGTAACCGAGCAGTAACAAGACCAGGTCATGTTTAGATTAAATCTTTATTAAACAGCAACAAACGACAATGGCATGTGTCTTTACGGACAGCACGGCCTCGAGAAGTTGACCTTGAAAACTGGCTGGCGGGACAAGTAATTTCAATCGAACATGAGTATTTATACCCAGACCTACTGCGCAAGTGGATTGAGTTGATTTTAAAAATACGCCAATCAGGAATGAGATTACAAAGAGTGTTCGACGAAAGCCTTTACAAAATATTAGAATCATACTCACTAAATTCAATAATCAAATAAGAAATAAGTTAACAAAAGTGAGTACGGTATTAGCCTAAATAAATATATGAATTAAAATATGTAATTACTTGGTCACATTTATATCTGCAGATAATGACTTGTGCCCGATGCTAGTTGTTTATAAAAATTAAAATTGTCATTTGTGATAATTTGCTGTACGACTTATATTTTATTTGACACTCATTGCCTGATTTTATCGACAATTTAGGTGACCAGGGATTATTTTTTTGGACTTTTCTAGATACTAATTTATATATCTAGTCAAAATAGCCATCGGGGAAGTCATTCAAGGAGTTCTTGAACGGCACCTTTGAATTTTATTTTTACTTTTTTGGTATATTAATATTGTCAAGAATTTAGGTAAAAGGTTTAATTTCTTTTAACTTTACAATTCTGTGAATTCATGCCGTCTTTGTGTCAGATGAGAGTGAACCGGTTAAATTACAACCCGTGGAGTTTATTCCTTATATTTAATCGACTATTGCAGTACTTAAGAACTACCTTGTTTCAATATTCAGAAATTTTAATACAATAATAAATATACTGTTGTCCATATTTTGTTTCATTGTTTTTGTTCAAGGTTTAAGTAAATATATGTGCAAAATAGACACTAGCGGTAACACGTTTGGGTAGTGTATGATAAGCCCAACTAAACTTACGAGTGTCAAAATGACTAATGAACTCATAAATAAAGATGACAATAGTAAGCGTAGGCGCTTGAATAGAAGATCTACAGGAACTAGGTGTGAATTGTCTTCGAAACGCAAACATAAATTTTATGCTCAAAATACTACACCCGCTTCAAATTGTAGCCCGCATCAAAGCTTTTCCTTAAGCTCCACCGGTGAGATAATAGCTAACTCAAATGAGGTTCTTAATGTTAGACCTGAGTTAATTCAAATACATCAGACACGAAATCAAACGGCAAATCTCCAGCAGCATCCCCAATTCTGTTTACCACCAGGGTATCCCCATTTTCGTGCCCCCCCCCCACGTTCAGAACATTTTAGTTGATATCCATAGTCTGGTAATAAAGTTGGGCGTTTGTTGAATCTACATTAAAATGCACTATCTTTTAATTTTCTTCTCTTCTCTGCTCCTGGGCATGTAGGATTAATAATTTTTTTTATTTTATCCACAATTTAGAAAGGTGTAGTAAGCAAAAGTATTTTTAACGACATTTTTATTTTTGTTATCATTCCCTTTGCTAGTTACCTAATAGTAAACAATCACTGTTACATACATGTAATAATGTATAAAAATATGTCAATTGAATACCAGAATTATAAAAAAGTAACATTATATACATAAAAAACTTTCACAGCTTTGAAATGATTAAGAAGATTTTTAAATATCTCATTTTTGACAAAAGGCCCACGGGCCCTGTAGATCACCTGAATATTCCGTAACAACTTTTCAACAATTGAATTTGATTCCTGTTTGAAACCAGAAGCCAGACTGTTGTCAATCATAATTATACACTTAAAATGCTTACTTTGGTTAGTTTTTACCCATAGGAAGATCAGAGTAACAAAGAGAAAATGCACTTCCATTTTATTACCTTTTGTGCACCCCATCCCACAGGAATCACTGACCTTGGGGCTACATATATCAAGATTTTGGAAATTTCATGAATTTTATTTCATCATAAATTGTTAATTCATACCAAATTTCAAAGAATTAATTTATTTTCAGACTATGTACCCCCCTCTCCAAATACCTCTGACCCAGGGGCACGGATATAACCATTTTGTAAAACGCAGCTTTTTTCATCATAAATATGTACTTGAATTAATTTCATTATATAAACATTAGAGCCCCGCCCTAACACAAGAATCTCTTACCTAGGAGCCATGAAATTCTGAAATCTCAAAGAGGCATCCTTCTTCCTCATAACTATGTATATCGTTCAATGGTTTAAAACCAAGGCGCACAAAAGAAGATTTTCAAAGAAATTTTTCATTTTTACTATATAATCTTTATAATCCCGCTCTAGCACTAGAACCCCTGACCCTGGGGAAAATGAAATTCACAATTTTGGAAGAAATAGACTCATCAAACATAACTATGCACTTGGTTAGTTTATTTATTGCCTTTGATCACAGACGAAGAATTGCAAAGAATTTATATATGTTCACTGTATGATCTACATAGCCCCGCGCAAGCACTTGAACCCCGGACCCTGGGGCATGGAATTCACAATTTTGGCAGAGGCAGCCTTTCTCAACATAACTATGCACTTGATTAGTTTATTTGATGCCCATGAGCACAGAAGAATAATTTCAATTTTCAATATAATTTTCAATATATAATCTATATAGCCCGGCCCTACCACTAGAACACCTGACCCTGGGGCCATGAAATTCACAATTTTGGAAGAGGCAGTCATATTCAACTTAACTATGCATTTGGTTAGTTTATTCAAGGCCCATGAGCACAGAAGAAGATTTTCAAAGAATATATGCATTTTCAATATATAAACTACATAGACCCGCCCTAGCACTAGAACCCCTGAACTTGGGGCCATTAAATTCCACATTTTCGTAGAAAACTGAATGTTAATTACAATCATTCCAACCGTTTGATTGCTTCAAGTCCAGATGTGAAGAAGAAGATTTGTTTTAAAGATTGCACTAATTTTAGTGGTTTTGGCCCCGCCCCCAGGCCCCAGGGGCAGGGACCATGAAATTCACAATTTTTGTTCCCCTTCACCCACAGATGCTATATGCCAAAATTGGTTGAAATTGGTTCAGCAGTTTCAGAGAAGAAGCTGAAAAAGTTCAAATGTTAACGCACAACGAACGACGGACACGAAACGGATAGCAATAGGTAACCTGAGGTTAATCAGGTGACCTAAAATGGGACAGAAATGACTTATCTTTGTGGAAAACCCCCTACATAAACAAATACATGGGCGCGGACACCCAAAGTTGTGCGGAGGAGAAAATGCTACCTGGCGCGTGATTGGTCAATAAGAGAAAAGACTTGTTATGTATTTGACAAGTGAATTAAGTTGATAAAAATCGTATATCAAGACTTGGGTTTCTTTGAGATATGATTATAGGAGTAACAGGTAAAAACTTGAAGGGAGGGATGCACTTTGGTTATAGATTTTTATTTGGTGGTAAACGCACCTAGTTGTAAACAAATGGAAATTGAAAGTAAAAGTGCAAAGGCATGTTTTGTTTTCCAATATTTCGAACTTTCACGGCAAAAAGGTCATTTGCCAAAAATTCAATATATGTATGAGCGACAGGGGCTCAAGATTGTATAGAAGTCTATAGGAAAACATTTGGCGGTGTCTGTCCTATATTGTACATTAAATGTTCCTCTGAGACGAAGAGAGTTCATTTGAGAGGGAATGAGATTGCTCTTCTAAAAGCGCTCGAGAATAAAGGTTAGTTTTAGTCTGCAAGGGGAATATTATCAAATGAGGGTATTTATTAGCAGTAATTAAATCATTATTACGATTTGCTGATTCTCCCACTTTTAGAAAGGCACCTTCAATTATCAGCTTAAATTGCTTAATCTTATATATGATCCTTTGTAGTTATACATTGTAAATTCCATAATGTTTAAGTAAAATGACTAGCTGCAGATCTGTAGCGTTATGGTTCTATAAATTTGTCTTTGCCCATAACGCTACAGATCCCGTAATGCAAAAAGGTGCAATTTCGGCGCAATATTTTTTGCACATATTTGGGGAGAATTTCTCCACTTTCTAACATTCGTTAATCAACTACCTTTCACTCCCTAATTCTTTGCACATTATTTAACTTATCTGTATATTTTATTCATCTTCCAACCCTCTATAGTCGTCTCTACAAGTGATAAACTCGCTTGATTGGATTTTGTTGTTAGATTGCTGAAAATTCTAAGAGAGAGATTATTGCCTGTAGAGAAAACTATAATTGGTTTGGAGGTTGATAAAATATTACTATTGGCTACAGAGTATGTCTTGAATTAGGGAGTGAAAGGTAGTTGATTGGATTGCGCTGTATATTGCACCTTTTTTGCTTAACGGGATCTGAAGCGTTATGGTCAAAGACAAGTATATAAAACCATGATGCTATTGATCTGCAGCTAGTACATGTAATATGGCCTATCTTTTACAGTGTTACATTATACTCAAGTTACCGTGAAGTCCTTTTAGCCAGTTGTTTATGGTAAGTAATCTTTACCTAGAACAAACTGTGTAGGAGTTTTCAAGAGGCAAAATAAAAAGTATTAGAAGTAAAAAAAATTAAGAATAAAAACCAAGTGTGCAGAATATATCTGGGTTGAATTAATCAACTATTAGGATAGTCCCTCTATTTTGTATCATGAGTAGAAGCATTCATGGCATAATATTGTGAAAGCAATGGTATTTAAATTAATATTGAACAAAACGTCCGCCATCAATAACAATGTCCTGTCCTGTTATATATGATGATTTGTCAGACGCCAAGAATGCTACAGCATTGGCCACATCTTCAGGCGTACCATTCCGTCCAGAGGGATTCTCGCTTCCGAATTTCGTCATCATCTGAAACAAAATGACATCTTTACGATCAGTTAACATTCAGTTATTTTTCAGTTAACATTCAATTAACCTTCAGTTTTCAAATATATAAATTTATCGTTTGTTTGATTTGAACATATTCAATTTAATAAATCAGACTAAAGATTAAGATTCTTTTTCAAGTTTTTACAATCAACAATGTCAACTCCTTAAATATTACATATTAATATATGTCATGCAAAATTAAGTAACTAATAAAACTAATGAAGGAGTCTGAGGTTTTTATAGTTAGAAAAAATCCGGAAAAATATCCTGCTCTCAACTAATACAGGATACCTCAACAAATATATGTGAATTTGGTCAGAAAAAGTTCGCGACTAAATCAGCAAATATCCTGCTCTCAACTAATAAAAACAGGATGGCAACATGTTATGAAGGGACCTACCTCAACAAATATATGTGAATTTGGTCAGAAAAAGTTCGCGACTAAATCAGTATCAGGAGAGTTTGACAAGTGCTATTTATTTAAGTTAAAATTTTCAGTTTACTAGACGCCATGCATGACTCCTTTAACACCTTCACAGCTCTTCCTGGATTTTGATACATTTTCACGTTTGTTAGGAACAAATACCAAGGCACATTTAAAGAGGCTGGGAGGTGGCAGCCATTTTCAGACTATTTCGATCTCCTTTAAAAGAAGAGCTCCATATAAAGATTTACAAAAATAATCAAATTTTAAAACTAAAATGTATGAATTTTTTTTTTGATAAATGAAAGTTGACAGCTTCTGATACTGTATCTAAAAGAATAAGTTAAATCCGGTGGTTAATTTGTGATTAATTTGGAATATACACGTAGCGCCTGTCTTTTAAAGTTTCCAAACCAGTTTCAGAGACAAATACTACTTTCCACACAAATTTTTAGAAACTTGTTTTCTCTGCGTACTTGACATTTATTTGTTGAAAACCTATTGCATTGTAATATATCACTTGATTTTTAAACATAAAACTATGTAGTCGTCCAGTTCTCATTCTTGTTAAATCTATGTTCAAAATTGTCTGCCAGGAAAGTTGTTCGTTTATGATTTTATTGAAAATAATATGTCAGCTTATCTAGATGCGATTTTATCAATCGATTTATTATCACATTCAAGTTATGAAAATAGGATGGTATTCTACATTTTGGTTCGAGTTGTTTTGTAATTTGGGGCCATAAGTTGTTATTTATTGTAAGCAATAACTTTATAACCAGTCATCTTTATCTTGACTATATTTGTTTACACTAGTGTCGGTAGTTAAGATATTCATACGCTACATTGTTCAGCTTATATTGTATAGTCTAGGGATGTTTTGATAATATTGAAGGAATTTATTAATTCGTGTAGTCAAGTTTATTTTATGTGTTCTATTTCCACTTGTTAATTTTACATAGTTTTATTTGTTACGATGTTGTACGGTAGCTTGTGTGGCAAAAGTAGTTGTGTGGGAACTCAGCTTCTCGTACAATCTGTTTATTGGTTAATAGTTTGTACGGCATAATTTCATTGGATAATTTGAGTCATGTGACAGGAAATAGGAGGTTATACATGTATAAGCAAGCGCGTACTCTCGATCCGCTACGACAGATTTCAGCTATTTGTATGGCGACAACATTCAAAAACTGAAAGAAAGTAAAGATACTTAAATGTTATTTACACATATTTAGCCTAGTTAGAAATCCTCTACCACACTGGACGACCTAAACTTGTGTGTATGAAGAATTAGCCATGTTTTATATTGATATTTGTATATTGCCTGTATTGTTATGATAATGAAATGCTACACATACAATAAAAGATGAGTATGACTGATCAATCATCTTGAGTATCATGCAACAAAGAATCTACACAGAGTGGTGCCTGGTTGTTTAATTACGTAAGAATAAATTTAATTACTGGTACATCCTGACAAAAAAATAAATTATTTAGATGATAAACTATGGCCTATAGATGCTGAGGATTCGGAAATGCTAGCCATCCCTGGGGTAGCTTACAGCATATTGTTGGTTTTATCTATGTCCCAAGTTTTATTAATTGCAGCAAAATAGCCCTTCTCTATAGATTGTTAACAAGTCTTACAAATCACCTTATTAAAGGTTTCTTCATCTGTTATGTTATGTCTCGCAAGGTTACTCATTGTTATTCCTGGTCTAAAGATAAAAAAAGAGTTTAAACAGTCCATGTACAGTGTAACTCTTAGCAATTAAAATTTCTAAAAGTTCTTCGAGTTTTAAAATCTTAATACATCAGGTTCAATGTCTAAACTTCAAAAGCTTGAACTGATTTTGTATTAAAATTATAATATTGTACTATAAACAAAATTTTTTATTGAAGTAAACTTAATTAATTGCAAGGATATTAAATTCTTTTTTTCTAGAGAAAATGTAGAAATGTAAGTAAAATTTAAACAACGAAAAATATCAAAATTGATACTGAACTAAACTATTAAGAGTAAACTTTCCGGGCAAAAATAGATAAAACAACAACTGAAGTTAAAAGTACCAAAATTGTTTGTGGAATATTTAAGTTTGACAACGCATGTGAACTGATGCATTAAAATGCTAAAACTCTAATCATTTTAGAAATTTAAATTGCTGATTAAGAGCTCAATGTTATAAGGACATTTGTTCGTATTATATAAATCGTTTGTACCTTACGCTATTTACCCGAATTCCGAAGGGCGCTAATTCTGAAAAAAAAATTAAAAATGTTATTCAATGCACACATGTACGGAAAATTATATCATCTGAATACAGTTTCACAGTGTTTTACTAAAATTTATTATCAAAAGGGTAGTAGACTTTAATATCAATACCAATAGCTAAATTTCTGGTGAATGCATCCATTGCTGCTTTAGTCATAGAGTAGACACAATTCTCAGATATCTATCATAAAATACAAAATGCCGATGGACCACATCATTCACCGGAACACTTTTGAGAAAACCAGAAATGTTCAATTATGTAAAAAAATGCCTCCATCCCCAGTCGCATTTTGAACAAACTTGAATCTACACTATCTGAGGATGTTTCCATGCATGCATTTCTTAAATTAATCAAGAATTCAGATGATTTTTGAATTTTTTTTTCGCTATATAGACTGCATGTCTATGTAAAACTCTGAGATCCTATCATCACCAAACCCTAGCCCTGCAGAAGAAATAAAAGTAAATCCTAAAGATGCTTATTTAAAAGTTTGATCTATTGTTGTATCCCTGACTCTCTCAGGGGTCATGTTTTGAATGCATTTGAATCCATAATTTATTTCGATGCTTTTGTATTATTATGACTACTTATACATGTTTTTGTGTATTTCATGAGACAAAGATTCGAAGATTCTTTCAATAATAGTTTTAAGGATTTCCATATGAATATGATCAATTACGGCTTTGCTATTTTTGAGAAGATTTTAAAATTTTTTCCTATATATTTCTATGTAAAATTTGGTCGGTCATTGTGGCCCCGCCCTAGCCCCGGGGGTCATGATTTGAACAAACTTGAATCTCTACAAATTCAGTCAGGGGGATCCGACCCCCACTCTCCCCGAACTGCGCATGGTTTACTTTTTCCCTAAGTGGGGGACATAAATTCTCTAATTTAGCTTGTTGCTACTTTTTTTGAAAGTGGCTCAGTGATTCTTGAGAAGAAGTCAAAACAAAGTGAAAAGTTAACAGTTAGGAGACAGCACACGAGAAGAACAACAGACGAACACCGGACATCCTTCAACCAAAAATGATCACGAAAGCCTTTGGCTGAGATGAGTTAGAAATTACAAATGTTACAAATATCAAGATATAAAACGTTCTTTAAATATTTATCTTTATCATTTTTTTCTACATATTTAGGAAATATAAATCATACTTCCGGAATGACACAGGTTGAAAGAACACTGGAATTGTTAATGATGCAGCCTGAAAGAAAGACGATTTGAAATTTAACAGATATAAACAATGATTCAGAAGCACAAACAAGTCCATTTAAAAAAGGTCAATTATTCTATATTTTGATTAAATATTATTGTTTTAAAAAAACCCACAAATTACAGTTCTAGGTGATGGATCTTGAGTTCATTCTCGAGGATTCTGGATGTACATGTGTAAAAAATAACTTTTGATAAATTTTAAACTAGAGGTACTGTGAGCAATGAGCTCACTAAATGATACCTCCACCTCCCATATGATTATAGTGGCAAAGTCCATGTTTTGCTGTGACCGGGGAAGCCAAAATATGTGTCGGATCAAAAAAAAAAAAAAAAGGAGGTGCACAATGGCAATATGTAATAAAGATTCTGTGAGAGTTTCATTAAATTTCTCTCAGTGGTTTAAGAGGAGTTACGGATAGGACCATTACCAGCTTAGTTTAGACTTTCAGTAAGGCGTGACATTCTCGACGTTACCTAATTAGCTTCTCAAATTTACACAGTTTTCCTTCACTTTTGAAATATGCATATGTTAGAAATGCGGTAGAATGTAACTGGGTGTAGTAAATAGCCAATTAAAAGTAGTTCTCTCACAGCACAGAGGTTGGGCATAAGTCCTCTCATCCTTGTCAACAACAATTTTAAGTTCCTGATCTTATTAATTTCTTAACCAATGAGAATCTACTAGTATTCGCCACTACGTAGCGTTGAGGATGCCACGCCCTACTGAAAGTCGAAACTAGGGAGAAAATCGTCCGAAGAGATGGGTACCCCAAAGCGTAACAGACATACGGACGGACATATCGATTACAATATACCCTCCAACTTTTCAAGCGGGGGTATAAAAAACTAAGACTAGTAGATACGTGTATATGAGTAAAACGAACAACAACTCTAACGGATTTCAGTCTTCAGATTTCGAACAGACTTGAGGCACCACTACTAATGTTATTGTGATTTAAAGTCAAGACACGTGGTTTAGGTTTGGTATAGGGTAGAACCGGTTTTATAAATAAAATTGGTAGTAAACAGGACATTGCTATAGTCTGTTTCTTTTGAAAACATGTCCTGTGAAAAAACTGTTCCCAGACGTTTCTGAAAGACTTTCATGATTTTTAACAGAAATGGGTGGCTAAGGGGGAAGGGTGGTGGTGGTGGTAAATAACAAGTAATATATCTTATCATAATTTACTGCAAAAATTACAGCTCACTAGCGACCGATCCACTGGTAAAAAAAATTGTGTAAGATCATCTACACTGACAAACCTTTGTTTGCCTTACATGGACATTGCTATTAAAGAGCACAGAGGATCTTACCACGAGCAACTGACCAACTGTTGATTGAATACGTTTACACCAAATAATGTTTACATATTACTTCAAACACTTGGTTCAGGTCAATCTATGATCATGTCAATGAGTGCTAAATAAAAAAAATGTTCTAATGAACAAAATGGAATCATTGGACACTATCAGACACTATAAAAGATATCATGGTCCTTTTAATTTGTTGTCAACTATAGCTAGAAAAATATATGTTTAATAAAATGTATACGTAGTTAGTGTCAAGTTCAGAACACAGCACTTTTAGGATAAGGAAAACGAGCAGCTTCTCTTATGCATTTGAATGGACAAAACCTTTTTCACATAACTATACTCGTGATCACGTGTGTTAGCCAGAAAATCCACCTGACAACTGTATTCACCGATATTACAATAAAGGAATGTGCCAAGCGTAAAATTCCTGTAGTATTCGTAGTAACCAATAATGCAATTCTCATTCAGCTGATTTGTCAGTTGAAGTCACAATGGTGCCTCATTTGCTAATCTGACGCCAAAAAATGTAGTTTTGCTTCCCATGCAAAATATTTGTCCAAAAAGAAATTATTATTATCCATGACAGCAGAAAATTGTATCATTGAGAATACCGGTACTTATAATTTCAATTTGAATGAATTCAAGAGAGATCGATTGAAGTGCATTTCTACAGAATGATATACATGTAATATGGTGGTGAAAACTAGAACGCAACATAACTTTTCTGTTTACCGTGTCTCCACGTGCTAGTCACTTCCTAGCCACATCTCCGTGAATAATTTACCCTATCTAGCTGTAGTCTCGCTAACTCTCGCCAAAGTCACTGCCAGAGCTACTTTGAACTCATCGTGTTTTATAATTTGCAGAACAACAAAAATGAAAGGTTCCGAACACATCAATAGGTTGTAAGGAATCAGGTCAGAATGACCCTTGTTCCGTGTACGTACAGCCGTGTCTTGGTTGGTGACACTCTATATAACAGACTCATTCATTTTTTTTTGATTTGGTTGTGCCCAAGTGTGTTTTTATCAAGATATGTCGTCAAACGCTCTCACACTTACCCTTCGTCGCCTTCAGATATGGTATAGCCTTCTGGGTAAGAAAATACGCCGCTTTGATGTTGACGTCCATAATTTGATCAAAGTTTTCCTCTGTATCCTTGGATATCTCTATGGACTTTGCCATCCCCGCATTATTTACCTTGTAATTGAAATAAATGCAGTACTCTAATACATGCATATGTAGACATGGCTATGAAGCAATTTACCACATATTTTATTCCATATTGAGAATCATTGTTAAGTTTAGTCTTGAGTAAGTCATACATATCTACAATGTAGGTAGAATTTTGTATTATTATCATCAGTTGGTTATAAGACCTTTTTTATGGTAAGTGCCATATTTACTCGCGTATAAGTTGGTTGTATTTCTGTGCAGTTATTTTGATGGGATTAGCCATTGACCTGCTTAGAAATCGATAGAACTTTCTGTCAGAATTGGTGACAGTTTAATCATTGCTCTGATGTTTTGACATGGTTTCGATCAATATTTTTATAACCTCGATATATCATTGTAAATCTTAAAAAAAAAATTATAAGCAATCGTTAGATACAGGAAAAATTATCAAAAATTTATAAGTATTTGTAATTCATACTGATGCAAGAAATTAAAAAAGGCGGTCACAACTCTTCATGAAACCGATTACTTAGTTTATTTTGCGTTTAATAATCAGAAAGACAAGTACCTGTAATTATGTTGTCATTTTAGAAGTAAGATATCTAGAAGGGGATAAAGTCATTTGCAAAAGAGTACATTTTTTGGAAAACTTAAAGTATATTGTATTTCACATTTGACGCTACAATACCCTACAGAAGGTATATAAATAATAATTACCAGAACATCAAGCTTTCCAAAAGTTTGTATTGTTTGATCCACTAGTGACCCTCTAAATTCTCTGGATGAAATGTCGCCTACGGAAAGCAGTATCTGTTGATAAAAAATGGTTTAATAGTAAAATAATAATTAAATTGTTAAATTTTCAATTATTGGCTTAATTAATTCCGGTAATAGACCCTCCTTTAGGCATTTTCACTTTACAGTAATGAAAGTTATTCTGTTTACTAATAGGCTTACTTTTTCCGGTGATAAACCCTCCTTCAGACATCTTTCCTTTACAGTCTCTAAATTGACCTCATTTCTTCCCGTGAGTGACAAACTTGCGCCACACCTAGCCATGTGGACGGCGATGCCCTCACCTATACCAGAACTGGCACCTAGGGGCAATGTCAATAATTATTTTTAAACTTGCGGGTATTCCAATTTGACATAGTTGTGTATATTTTTAAGAATTTTAGTTTTTCTTACCTGTAATTAGAAACACCTTTCCTTTGTGGTCGTCCATGCTACAGATAAACGCTGGGACTTTTGCTGATCTGGATAAAAAATAAATAATCTTTATGGTATACCTTTACTCAGAAGACCGAAAATTCCACTGATAAGAACGAATAACCACCTATTGCATATTGTACAACTATGTCTCTTGTGTTAAATTCCAATTTCAAATAACTAGGTCAATGACCTACTTTCCATGCTAGTGGTCCCTTCGTATTTCTCGGAAAATACCTCAATTTTTCGTACTATGACCAATTTTTTCTTTACACACAAAATATTAGAAGAATAAAACTCTTTAAATAATGAAATATTATAGCCATGGAACAGTGTTGCTTCATATAAAGAAATGATTAGAGTTTGGGCCATAAACTTTATAATTTTTACGATCCGAATTTCCTCTGTCAAATTTATATTTTTTCCCATTTTTAATCGAATATTAAAAAAATCTGAATGATAAGAACTCTAAATTATTTATAGCATCGGGTTATTTTTGTTGCCCTTATTCTTATGGTATGAATATTATATGGGGTCAATGATTAAAATATTGAGATATATTGTCTGAAATGATTTTTTATTTCATAGCATTCAATTATTTGAAATAATTTATGAGCTTTAACACATAATATTTGCAAAATGATGTTTCAAAACATATGTGAAATAATAAATTTCCTCTGCATTACCATACATTAATTTTTGTTACAGCATATTTTCTTCAACTAGTAAAATCTTAAATTTTTAAATTGATATTGAGTTAAATTGTGGTTATTATATCCATTTAGAACAATTTTTTATTGAACATTTTATACTTTATAAAATGTCATTTCATTTTTCTGAAACCCGAGTAAACGTCATCCTTAAAATTAGTTTATTGTTGAGTCATTCTTAATCAACAAAGAAAATAAAATGATAAGAAATTGTAAGGATCAAATTGATAATTATACTGTAGTGCAACAAAATTTATTTTTTTTTAACACGCAGATTTAACAATTGTATTGATATTGTTAAATTTTATGGTTTCGTTTATTGGTTTTAACTGTTTTATCTCAACAACATAATCAGTAGATTTTAAAAGCTCATGATCAATCACAGATTTGAACCGACGAATATGTACACCATTCCTTCAGATTTTCCAGACCGCACATCCCTTCCAATGCTGAAAGAAATTCTCCAAAACTGTGTAATACAGTATACATAATTCTCATTTAGTACACACTAACAAACTCTCTGAAAGCCTTTTGCAAGTATGTAGGACTTAATTCAGACATAACTTACAGTACCTACCACGTTAAGATACATTGATCAATGCATTCTTCCCTCGTCAGCCCGCAGTAACACACTAAGTAATGAACCCAGCTCTCTCAGTTTTTTTAATCTTTAGTTCACGTAACCTGCTGTAAACCGAAAGGAGCGAAACACAGAAACAGGCAGTCCTCAAATCCTGCTTCACCATAATCTTTAAACAGCTAAAGGCTTTCATACTTTACATGGGTATTACGTGTGACAAAACCTTTCTTGGGTAACAGCTTTTTTACCTTAATAACCTTAGACTTTGATCTTCTTTAAAAAATAAATTTGGCTGTAACAGTAAATATTGGTCTTTCATATTCATGATATTTCACATGTTTATCACTTATGAAAAGACCTTTCTTTTGATACTTATAATTTTACCTTGACCTTAGAGTCTGACGTGTATATGATAAACGTTATTCCTAGCCATAAGCTACCAAACAGGGGCATCAGTATTTCACAAACGCATCTTGTTTGAGAAAGATATCGCGACAGAAAAATCATCTTTCATCTTTACTTAATTTTGTTACATGGTTAAAGACCACCCAACACACAACGATAGTTATAATTAGATGTGAGGTTATGGAAATTCGGCTCTCAAGAATCTCTTTGTTGTCAATTTCAGAGTACTTGTGTGTGCAATCAGAATGTTTTTAACAAAATAATTTTGCAAATGACCAATAACCAGGTAAGTAAATTTTCGAGTTCCATTTTTATTGAAAATCTGTCAGTGATATCAAAAAGCCTGGACTTAAATTTATCGTGAGGAATGGTTGTGTATAAAGTTAAAAAGTCATAAGTTTTTAAGCTGTTGATTTTGGTAAAATCTTGTGAATTCAAATTATCCAACAGTTATTTGGAATTTTTGAGTATCCACATCTGATATATACAACTTCTAGAATATATTGTTGCACAGTCTCTTGAAGTTTGTCCTTCACTGCTGTCAATACCTTAGTGAGGAGCTACGAAAGAGGCCTGATTGAACATTTACTGGAACCCGCAATGTATCTTTGTTTGTAAGGATTTTTATGAATTTTCGGAATCCAATATATATAGGGTAGTTCAATTTCATATGATGATCTAGATATAGTATATTTGTTGCATGTATGAATATTTTATGATTGACTGTTATGTGTTTCTGTACAAATTAACTTTGTATCTTTCAGCCTTTCTAAGAAAATTGAAACACAGAATGAATGCATGGTTAATTGGTTATGTGCAATGACCTTTTTCCTTTTCCCCTTCTCCTAGATATGTACACTAAGATGTTTAGCAATAATGTTACTGTTATACAATCAACATTTATCGAATCCCCTGAGTTTTTTTGGTCAAATTTGAAGCACAGGTTAAATATCATTATTTTATATCGTGACTGCAATGTTTGAAATTGAAGATTTTGTCAAAGAAACAATTTTATTCATGAAGGAAAGTTATCTTGTCAATTAAAGATACCGGTAGCTTTCACAAAATACTGTTATATATACTCTTGACCGAACCAGGTTTAAAGTCGGCGTGTTTCAACAAACAAGAAAGTTATCACGTCTTGACGATATAGTTATGTTGTTATGTTATGATGACATGTTGACATATGATATGTTGCCATGTCAACAAAAATTGTCTTCTTGACAGCATAAATATGCCATCATAAAATAGTGAATAAATACTTTGAAAACTATTGTTTTCGGAAAATTCCATTTTTTTTAATTTACAGCGTTAAAGTAGAGAAAAATGTGAAATCTTATGAAGAATTTCCTTTTATTAATTTACATGATTTAAATATCTTTAAGTTACTTTTTAAAAAAGTTTCCTAAGAAATTGAGACGTCCCATTACATACAATGATTTTTTCACATTAACAATAAAAATTCTAAATACTATCTTCATCAAATAATCTACCTGTTATCATTAAGGTCCTTAAACTTGTCAAATGTATTTCCTGAGCAACACCCAATAAACATGAATTTTATGAATGTTTAACACTGTATATTTAACCGAGATGGTGGTATAAAAATGATTGTCCACATGAGCTCGGAATATCTTTGACATTGTTTTTCTGAACCCTAAATTATGTAACTAAATTATCAAAAAGGAAAAGAAATAGAGTATTGCATATTAAGGGTTATCAAAAAGGTCGTGGACTGATGCGATAAAATGAATATTATGTAGTCGTTGATTAAATAATATATAGGGAACTGATAGGAGATTTAACCTACCTTTTCTACATTTAATTTCCGAATCTAGATTGTTTTCATATCACACTCGCATAAAGATTGATTAGCCTACTGGGCGTCAGAGGAAAGTTATCTGATAAGTATGTGGACATGATAACTTTCTGGTTTGTTGACAAACGCCGACTTTAATACCTTGTCCAGTCAAGAGAATATATCACAATATGTTGTGAAAGCTACCGGTATCTTTACATGACGAGATAACTTTGATTCCTGAATTAAATTGTTTCTTTGACAAAAACTGCTATTTTAGACATTGTAGTCACTTTATAAAATAAAGATATTTTACGGTTGATTCAAATTTGACCATGAAAACTCACGGGCTTCAATAACATTGGTCCTGCGTATTTTGGGAGACTGATGATTATGTATTTTTAAATCATACTAGGAAAGTGGTCATTTCATGGAGAAACCTTCATGTACCCCAGTATAATTAGGGAAAGAAATTAGGAAGACGAAGAAATTGAATTAATCATAGTTTTAAAGATGAAACACAAACGTTTGCATTAGGTTTTTTGTCTGTCATTGCAGGAAAGTAAAAAAAAGATTTGTTCTATTCTAATGGCAACGTTGGTGGAAATTTCAATTAACATTTGCAAAATTACGAATAGTTAAGGGGGCTCGACAACTCAATGTGAGCATCCATCTCTTTTTTCTTAAGCGCTGGGGGAGGGGGCGCAAATGTTTTGACAATGTAATTTTCCTTACTTGACATGATATGCTATGTGCTCAAAAGAGTATGTAGATAACATAAATATCCCTCCATACTTATCAGTTAACAGATGATATTAATATAGTCATAGGGGGTATTGAAACCATCACCACTCATAAAGGGGGAGAGGCAAGAGAACCTTCGTGCTTTTCATCCACTTTTATTTTAAAACCTGAGTATATTAGAAATCCGCTATTATATCCAGCCAAAATAAGAATACACACTATACACACTAAGAAATAATCATATCTCTGGACTTTTTGTGGTATATCTTATTTAGTTGACCCCACCCTTAATACCACCTTTAACTTTGTAACTTAGCTGAAAAAGATTATCTGAAATAATGCACAGCTTATTTATGCCATCCAAGATGATTTTGGGGAAACACATTGCCATTGCTCAACCAATAATGGGTCAGCACAATTTCTT
>NW_026929398.1:0-38174 GCF_032062105.1 Saccostrea cuccullata | reverse complement strand
CAATACTTTAGTATTAACCGATATCGTTATTAGCTCACCTGAGCCGAAGGCTGAAGTGAGCTTTTCTGATCACATTTTGCTCGGCGTCCGTCTGTCTATACACTTTTCACATGTTAGACTTCTTTTCAAGAACCACGGTGCCAATTTCAACCAAACTTTCCACTAAGTATCCTTGTGTGAAAGAGATTCATTTGTTCATATGAAGTGCCATACACTCTTTTCAAGATGAGATAAATAAAAATTAGTGTAAAAACTAGAAGTCTCTGTCGAGACTGAAGCTCTACTGGTTTGTACTTATAGCAAAGGAAGAGGAAAGTACTTAAGCAGTTGGGAATTGAAACTTTACACTAGCAAAGAGGAGAATAATGATCCTTGAATACGTCTCTTTATGTTCTTAGTGTAGTCTACTTGCATGCCACATTATATTATAATCAGACTAAAACTGTATTTGAAGTAGCATTTTGAGAGTAACAGAAATTGCTATTTTTATTAATCAAGGTAATAATGTTCATTGAAGTCAAAAACGCATATAAAGAATTATGTACCTTAGTGTGTAATGTTCATTGAAGTCAAAAACGCATATAAAGAATTATGTACCTTAGTGTAGTCTACTTGTGTGCCAAGTTATATTGAAATCATACCAAAACTGTAGTAGCATTTTGAAAGAATTTCACAGAAATTTCTTTTTTTTTAGTAACAACGCCAACACCGTTCGTCGAAATCAAAAACTGATATAAAGAATTATGTATCTTAGTGTAGTCTACTTGTGTGCCAAGTTATATTGAAATCAGACCAAATTTGTAGGAGTAGCATTTTGAAAGAATTTCAAAGAAATTTCTATTTTTAGTAACAACGCCAACACCATTTGTCGAAATCAAAAACTGATATACAGAATTATGTATCTTAGTGTAGTCTACTTATATGCCAAGTTATATTGAAATCAAACCAAAACTGTAGGAGGAGAAGCATTTTGAAAGAATTTTACAGAACTCTATTTTTAGTAACAACGCCAACACCGTTCGTCGAAATCAAAAACTGATATAAAGAATTATGTATCTTAGTGTAGTCTACTTGTGTGCCAAGTTATATTGAAATCAGACCAAATTTGTAGGAGGAGTAGCATTTTGAAAGAATTTCACAGAAATTTCTATTTTTAGTAACAACGCCAACACCGTTCGTCGAAATCAACCAGAAGTCTTTGTCGAGACTGTAGCTCTACTGGTTTGTACTGATCAAAAACCGATGCACAGAATTATGTATCTTAGTGTAGTCTACTTGTGTGATAAGTTATACTGAAATCAGACCAAAACTGTAGAAGAGGTAGCATTTTAAAGGAATTCCACAGAAAATTCTACATTTAGTAACCATGGCAACACCGTTCCTTGAAATCAAAAACCAATGCACTATTATATGTAAATTAGTGTAGGTTACTTGTGTGCCAAGTGATATTGAAATCAGACCAAAACTGTAGAAGGAGTAGCGTTTTAAAGGAATTTCTCAGAAAATTCTATTTTTAGTAACCATTGCAACACAGCTCATCGAAATAAAAAACCGATGCACTATTTCATGTATCTTAGTGTAGTCTACTTGTGTGCCAAGTGATTTTGAAATGAGACTAAAACTGTAGAAGGAGTAGCGTTTTAAAGGAACTTCACAGAAAATTCTATTTTTAGTAACCATAGCAATATCGTTCATCGAAATCAAAAACCGATGCACTATTTCATGTATCTTAGTGTAGTCTACTTGTGTGCCAAGAAATATTGAAATCAGACCAAAACTTTAGAAGGAGTAGCGTTTCAAAGGAATTTCTCAGAAAATTCTATTTTTAGTAACCATTGCAACACCGCTCATCGAAATCAAAAACCGATGCACTATTTTATGTATCTTAGTGTAGTCTACTTGTGTGCCAAGTGATACTGAAATGAGACTAAAACTGTAGAAGGAGTCGTGTTTTAAAGGAATTTCACAGAGAATTCTATTTTTAGTAACCATGGCAACATCGTTCATCGAAATCAAAAACCGATGCACTATTTCATGTATCTTAGTGTAGTCTACTTGTGTGCCAAGTAATATTGAAATCAGACCAAAACTGTAGAAGGAGTAGCGTTTTAAAGGAATTTTAAAAAAAATTCTATTTTTAGTAACCATGGCATCATTGTTCATCGAAATCAAAAACCAATGCACTATTTTATGTATCTTAGTGTAGTCTACTTGTGTGCCAAGTAATATTGAAATCAGACTTAAACTGTAGAAGGAGTAGCGTTTTAAAGGAATTTCTCAGAAAATTCTATTTTTAGTAACCATGGCAACACCGTTCATCGAAATCAAAAACCGATGCACTATTTTATGTATCTTAGTGTAGTCTACTTGTGTGCCAAGTTATATTGAAATCAGAACAAAACTGTAGAAGGAGTAGCGTTTTAAAGGAATTTCTCAGAAAATTCTGTTTTTAGTAACCATGGCAACATCGTTCATCGAAATCAAAAACCGATGCACTATTTTATGTATCTTAGTGTAGTCTACTTGTGTGCCAAGTTAAATTGTAATCAGATCAAAACTGTAGGAGGAGTAGCATTTTGAAAGAATTTCACATAAATTTCTATTTTTAGTAACAATGCCAACACCGTGCGTTGAAATCAAAACCGATACATAGAATTATGTATCTTAGTGTAGTCTACTTGTGTGCCAAGTTATATTGAAATCAGACCAAATTTGTAGGAGGAGTAGCATTTTAAAAGAATTTCACAGAAATTTCTATTTTTAGTAACAACGCCAACACTGTTCGTCGAAATCAAAAACCGATACACAGAATTATGTATCTTAGTGTAGTCTACTTGTGTGCCAAGTTATATTGAAATCAGACCAAAACTGTAGGAGGAGTAGCATTTTGAAAGAATTTCACAGAAATTTCTATTTTTAGTAACAACGCCAACACCGTTTGTCGAAATCAAAATCCAATAAACAGAATTATGTATCTTAGTGTAGTCTACTTATATGCCAAGTTATATTAAAATCAGATCAAAACTGTAGGAGGAGTAGCATTTTGAAAAATTATTTACAGACAGACAGACAGACGGACGGACGCCGGACGCATTACTATCACATAAGCTCTTCTGGTCTCTGACCAGTAGAGCTAATAATAGCATCATTCAAAAATCTTCTCAAGATCAACTGGGCCAGGAAAGATGAAATTTATAAGGAAGCATCCCCATCAGGTGGTGTGATTCAAAATTGTTCAAATCGTGACCTCCGGGGTAGGGTGAGGCCACAATGGACGATCAGGGTTTAAAAAATTCTTGTAAAATCTTTTTTCTTAGGACAACAAAGCTGTGATTGGTCATATTTTAAAAGAAGCATATATAGGTAGTGTTGATTCAAGTTTGTTCCAATCATGATCCCAGGATCAAGGGTGGACCACAATGGTGGATCATAGTTTTACATAGGAATACATGTATATTGGAAGAAATCTTTTTCTAAAGAACTGAAAAGCCATGATTATTTATCTAAAGCAGAATAAAATAAGTAATACGAATACATCAATAAATTTGTTACACATTCTTCACATTTTAGATTTCATTTTGAATGCCCTTGGTTTGATAAAAATTCAATTACATCACTAGTATCTAGGGTAAATTTTGTTGCTGTGCACCAGCTGGTTTCGAACGTGAAATAACGATAACGCCAACTTTAAATTCTTTTGCATAAAAAAGGTTTTCCAGTCTCGTAAAAAAAGTAATGTGAAATTTGGTTGTCAAGATATTTTATAAGATATTAATCTACTTCTATCAGAATCAGATTTAGATTAGGTTTTCTGGTTTTATGCAGAACTTTCCATTCATGTAACGAGAAAATCCGGATTTTTTTTCCTCTCGCAATTATTGTTCCGAACAAAATTACAAGGAAAGTGAAGCCCGAAAATATCGGGCACAAGCTGATGCACACCAACAATGGCCTAAATGCGAGTGATTAAATCAAAGTATTTACTAATCGGTGGTACTTTAAAATAAATTAGAAATATGTAAAAAAGAGGAATATGTAACAAATTTATTGATGTTTGCTATCCCACGTTTTATTTTGCTTTAGATAAATAATCAAGCGAAATTTATGCGAGGTAAGGCGGATGACGAAAAAAGAGTTGTAAGCCGCAATTCTCTCTGTTTATGTATCAGTCGAGAATGACATATAAAAACGGCTTATAAAGACAAACAGGTTACATAATCGAAACAAAGTAGTGCATATTAGAATACCAAAGAAGGAAAAAGATGCGTTTACCCCAAACATAAAAAGAAAACAAACTGAAAAAAGGGGTCCAGCTCCCAAGTGCCTATGAAACAATGCAATCATTAAATTTGATGACCGAAGCTTTGAGGAAAGGATCCAAAATTTAACACGTTTACACTTAAAACAGAAGCTAAATGTTTCAGAGAAAAGATGAGTTGGGACTTTTTCAATCCCCCTCTCTCTTTCGGATCCATCAGGTGAGGCCTTTCAAAACTAGGCTTCGGCAGGCGTTAGCAGGATAAAGAAAACCCACAGCTTATGATCAAGTGTATTGTAAAATGAAAAAGAAAACAATGTATTAAATTCATAAAGAACAGAAAATTCTATTTTTATAAAATTAAAATATGGAACGCTTGACATGTTTATTTCTTATGAAAAGAATTGAATTCTGATAATCCTGAGTTGTTGCATATATGTAGTTAGTTTTAGATCATTATGAATGAAGATAATCAATATATAGATTTTGAATTACAGATAAACTCTGATGAATTAGGTGTCCAAAAGAAGTACAGTAAATTAATGTACGAGCAGGAAGCTAAATGAGAAGATTTTTTACCTTATTGAGAATGTAATACGATCGGATGATAGATAAAGGGTGGTGCGTAAATAATGCACACGACCTATATAGATAAAACGAAAATTGACAAGACTGTGAACTTTCACTATGGAAGAAAACAGAACAAGAGGTGTTTTTTTCGATGGAATGAAGCTTCCCGAAATGAAGCCGTTGAAAGAAAACGTCGAAGGCCGATTACACGCAATTAAAAACTTGGAAGGCCGTCCCCATGACGTATTAATTGCAGCTTTCCCTCGATCAGGTTAGTACATGTATAAGAACCTACACTTTAAATAAAACTTAAGATCCCGTTGCTCCAGGTTCACTTGAATGACACTATCAAGCTTGTTTCTGCTACACTGTTAAAATTTAATTTGTTTACTCCTAAATATTTCCACTTGATTTAAACAGCAATCAAAAAATGATTTTTTTTTTTTGCTTAATATTTGCATGTTCTGTTAAATATAAAACTCAAGACCCTTCGTTCAATCACTAGATATAACCAGATATGTTTGTGAAATAGAAATCACCTTCTTTGACATACATGAAAGGGTCATAAGCCTATATTGTTGGCAGTATATATACATCTGTATTATGGGCAGGATACTTGGAAATGACAAAACTGTATTATTCCAAATTACATTCAAGTATGTGCAACTTATGCGAGAAAATGCACAGAAACTCCGCGGCTAGGTTAAGGCCGCCCATAGCAAATATGCCTTAAAATATTCCGAGGAAATCAACATCATATTGATATCTTTTTTATAAGCATGAGTTTTAATTTAATGGGAATTGTACTTATGCATACATACATATATTTATGTATGAGGTCTCGACCGAGTTCGACCAAAGCGACCAGATAAGTGCTGGAAGCAACTTCCCCATTCCGGGAATTATATAAATTTAGCCGTCTTTTGATAAACTTCGCGAATTTACACTATACGCATTGAAATAATGTAAAATTACGGAAAAAACTAACAGCGCACTACTTCCTCACAGCATTTTCGAAATAGTACGGACAATAGCTACATGTGTATAAAATATCATAATTTATAATTAAGCGGATATCGTTGAACTTTTAAGATTTTCGAGGGGTTGTGCCTGTGATTGTAGTACGTTTGCATTTATGTATAAAAGACTGTGAAATATTGAGTAATGCATTCAACAAGCCAATTCAGAAAATTTCTGTCCCCTGCTTAG
Organism: Saccostrea cuccullata; assembly: GCF_032062105.1. Taxonomy (NCBI): domain Eukaryota; kingdom Metazoa; phylum Mollusca; class Bivalvia; order Ostreida; family Ostreidae; genus Saccostrea; species Saccostrea cuccullata. Next base: position 32,137 of record NW_026929398.1, on the reverse strand, counting down.
GGAAAAAAGAAGACCATGTGCAGTCCGGGGGGGGGGGGGGTCGGATCCCCCCTGAAATTGTAGAATTATTAAATGTATACATGTATATTGAAGAATGCCAAAATGGATATAAAGATCTGATTGTTTATTCTTTATTATGAGTATAAAGAAGATTCTTTTTATAGAGAATATTTATCACATTACTGTATTGATGATTTTATGAGTTTGTACAAGCCAGACGTCATAACATTTCACATGCTGAATGCTATCATTTAGTTAAAAAAGTATTTCGAAAAAAATAAAATGGATCCTCCAGGAATCGCACCCGGGTCCTCCTACATATTTAGCGAGAGACATACCACTACACCATGGAGCCGCTTTATAATTACACTTGAATTTGTATGCAAACATGAGGTCACATACATGTATCTGTTCACGTTCGCTATTGTCACATTTTGTCCCCCGCTTTCACTGAAAGTGGGAGATATTAATTTGGGTATGTCTATCCGTCTTTCTTTCTGTTATAACTCTTGAGGTCAAATGTCAAGGTCATAAGTTTATAAATTCTGTCTGTTACAACACTTTCGTCTGCGCGACATCTCGAGAACCCTTTGAGCTTTTGCAATATAATTTTGCAATAAACTCCCTCTGGCCTGAGGAATACCCCTATTGACTTTGAGGTGCAAAAGGTCACAGTTCAAGGTCGTAAATTTATACATTATGTCTGTGTAACACTGTCGTTTCCGGGCGATATTTAAAGGAGATTTTGAGCTTTTGCAATGTAATTTTAAACCATAACTTCCTAGGACCTCTCTCACCCTTCAAGTGTAACGCCCCGTTTGTTTTATTAGCATTGATTGTATTAAATGTCGCTATTTTTAGCACAGGGGCATGTGGAGTTATTACGTATAATTCAGGTTCTCAACACTCAAGATGATCATTATGTCATTCGTTGTATAGTGTTGTTGTAAATACATTAAATTAGTATACACAAATAATGAACATTATAATACATTCTAAATAGGACACAACCCAACTGGTGTCTATAGTTCCCTATTATAAGCATATGTGTTTATAAACAAGAGGCCCATGGGCCACATCGCTAACCTGAGCACTGTGGCTAGGAAAAGTTAGAAATTAGTTTATTATTGAAAAGTTTTAAATCCAAAAGTAGTCCCGTGACCAATCATGGCTTTGCTATTCTTGAGAAAATTATTTTTAAAGAATTTTCCTATAAACGTCTATGTAAAACTTTGATCGGCCATTGTGGGCCCCGCCCTACCCCCAGGGGTCATGATTTGAACAAACATGAATCTACACTACCTGAGGATGCTTTCATATAAATATGATCAATTATGGCTTTGCTATTCTTGAGAAGAAGATTTTTAAAGAGTTCTCCTATATATTTCTATGTAAAACTTTGGTCGGCCATTGTGGCCCCGCCCTACCCCCAGGGGTCATGATTTGAACAAACTTGAATCTACAATACCTGAGGATGCTTCCATATAAATATGATCAGTTATAGCTTTACTATTCATGAGAAGAAGATTTTAAAAGAATTTTCCTATATATTTCTATGTAAAACTTTGGTCGGCCATTGTGGCCCCGCCCTACCCCCGGGGATCATGATTTGAACAAACTTGGATCTTTACTACCTGGGTATGTTTCCCCATAAGTTTCATCTTTCCTGGCACATTTTGAAAAGATTTTTAAAACATGCCACTAAATTTTCATTAATTCCCAATTATCTCCCCTTGAATGAGGGCGTGGCCCTTCATTCGAACAAACTTGAATCCCCTTCATTCAAGGATACTTTGTGGCAAATTTGGTTAAAATTGGCCCAGCAGTTCTTGAGAAGAAGTCGAAAATGTAAAAAGTTTACAGACAGACGGACTACAGACAAAATGTGATCAGAAAAGCTCACTTGAGCCTTCGCCTCAGGTGGATGACTAGAATGCTTAATCAGTAGTATTGAGCATTTAATAAAGAAAATCACTGGGTGAAAAAAGTGGTTTCCCATCATGGGAAACTTTACGGAAACCACATGGAAACCTCAAGTTTACATCATGTTTCCCAGTGGTTTCCGTAGCGGATGCTAGGTTATTCCGCCAAGTTTCCGTGACATGGAAACCCCCTACGCTCCGATTCCATAAGGTATCCCGAACCACGGAAACCTCTGTAAACCTGAAGTTTCCCGAACATCCATGTAGTTTCCCGTAATGGGAAACCTGAAGATTCCACTGGTTTCCAGAATCAGGAAACTTGATGGAATCGGAGCATAGGGGGTTTCCGTGGAATGGAAACTTGGTGGAATCTTTAGGTTTCCTTATACGGGAAACTACATGGAAGCTCGGGAAACCTCACGATTCCTAAAGTTTCCTTGACTCAGGAAACCATATGGAATCGGAGCGTAGGGGGTTTCCGTGGAATGGAAACTTGATGGAATCTTTAGGTTTCCTTATACGGGAAACTACATAGAAGCTCGGGAAACCTCACGATTCCTAAAGTTTCCTCGACTCAGGAAACCATATGGAATATGAGCGTAGTGGTTTCCGTGGAATGGAAACTTGATGGAATCTTAAGGTTTTCTTTTATGGGAAACAACATGGAAGCTCGTGAAACCTTATGATTCCTGAAGTTTCCTTGACTCAGGAAACTATATGGAACTTGTGTAGCACTTTCTGTGTGGCGGAAACTTGGTGGAATTATCTGGAGTCCCATTCCTGGTGGAAATTACTGGGAAACTTTAAGATTCCCCAACTTTTCTAAAGAAAGCAATGTGAAATAATGCGTATTCTTTTAAAAATCTATCAAAAAAATTTATTATTTTAAATGTTTAATAATTCATTCGATGTACAAAAACTGTAACTGAATTTTTCAATGATATCAAAATATTAAATAAATTCATATATCTTATATAAACAATGGAACAGTCTTTCACATTTAAGTCCATTCATAAGGGTCATTAAGTACTTCTTTCAACATCAGTTTCCTGGTTTTCTTCACATCACCTATGATCTGCAATATTCATACAAAATTATTATATGATGTCAGAATTATAATGCGTGATAACTTAGAAATCTGAAAGATCAGTCAATGTCCTTTAATATACCAATATCAATAATTACTTTCCATGACCATGATACATATGATTTCAGCATTTAATTTATCTCTTTAATATTTAATGCTTTATGATAAATGAAAAAAAAAACATAATATAAATAATGTTTTCAGCCTTATTATGTCATTGAGAATATATTACTACATGTATCTCATACTAAGAACCCTGCTTTAAGTTTGATTAGTTTGAGAAAAACATACCCTTTATAATAACAAAAATATTAGGGAGAGATTTTTTTAAAAGTTTTGATATTCGACCTATAAATTGGTTGAAGATCATTGCAGACCCTCCACCCCATTACACAAAAGCTAGATTACACCAGGGGAGAAATATACTCTGGACTACGATTTTAAATAAAGATATACAGTACATTTTGATACTGACCTTTGACCTAGAAAATTAGTCCAAGGTCACATGGAGTGATGGGTAGACACTGTCTTAGGGCATCCACAGAACAGGACCTAAAAATAATGCAATATATATGTATTACAGTATATATACACATGTACTTGTATGTTAATGATTTATCATATGCTGCATTGGACACATATGATTTTATCATGGTTTAAGTATACATGTATCTTGTGAGTAATTTTATACCGGTATTGCATGTATGCTCAGTTTATTTAAGAAATAAATAACAAGTTTATAAACTTCAATGGGAGAGATACCACAAATGTATATATAAACAAGTAATTTAATTTTTTTTTTTTTTTTACATATATTGACCAACATTATTTACACCCATTCACCATGTTCATGAATTGGCGGATCAAAATTCAGTCAGTTTTAGATCTATATGATATACCATAATGGACTTTGAAGTTTTACATTTACAAAAGTTATTCCCCTTCGCAGGGTCGATCTGGGGTCAACCAGCTTAAGATGCTGTTTTCCCTCTTTTACCGTATCAACTTTGAGGGACAATATCTTAGAAATAAAATCTGTATGAACATATTCATTATGATTTTCATGTTGCCCCCATACTCTGGCAATACAGATCGTGATTGTCCAATATTTTTGAAGATTAAAAATATATTAACAAGTAACTTACAAAGGACAAAGTGGGAAAAATGAGCGATACGCCGACAATTGGAGAAAACTCTTAGGAATGTGAAATTCGTCTATTGGTGATGACAATTCCTGTCTTAATGTCACTGAAAAATTAAGAGACATTAAAATTTTAAGCCCTGATTGTCATACACGCATGCTGTTTTTTCATCCATATAACCTCAGAGGCGTAGTCACAAACTTAAAAAAAAGAAAAGAAAATTGAATTGAAAGTTCAACAAACTCGAAAATCCTATTTCGGGGGGAAGGGGGGGGGGTAGTGGCCAAATTTTTCAAAGGCAAGTTACTTTCTATTCCAATTTTTTCCCACAATTCTTCGATATAACTATGCTAGGGTCAACAAGTGGGGAGGGGGGGGCAACTATCCCTTCAATAAACATTTCCTATAGTATAGGAAATGTTGGGGAAAAATAGCTGTGATTTTGTTCTTCATTAAAAAGTGGGGGGCACAGACATACTCTTGCCCCCCCCCCCCCAGATCTCAAAGTGGGGGGGGGGGCTCGTGCCCCCGCTGCCTCCCTGTGACTACGCCTATGAACCTTTTAGTATCATAAAATTTAACAAAATTTAATACTTCAAATAATTTCATTGAATATCTATAAAATAAAGGAAACTCTAAAAACTTAGTGACTTGCAGAAATTATTCCTTGGAGAGAAAAAAAATCTATCATAATTCATATAAATCTATGCATGATGAGCCTTTTTTATGCATTTAGAACATATGGTATGTGCCTCATTTCCCCAAGAAATTTTCAAAGACAATGGACTATCTGTAAGCAGAAATCATTGCTGTTTACTTACAAAAAAAATTTATGAAAATAACTAATTTCCTATTTTTTTAATTTTAAATAATGCTAAAAATAATTTAATCCATCAAAAATAATCTAACTGACTGTAAAATAACATTTTTCATGATCTTAATCTAAGGGCAGATCACTCTAACTTCATAAAACTACCTGATATTAAAGTAAAACTGTTTAGTGTGCAGTTTTTAGAGCTTCCTTTAAGTAATCAAAATACTGACCAGCAAGAAATCAGTTAATAAGCATTTCCTTTTTTCCTTCATTTTTTTTTTTGAGAGATCTCAGAGTTTTTTTCTTTTCAATTCAGGTTCAAGATAACAAAGTTTTATTGAAGTGTATGTATTAGAGAACTGATTGTATGTCAATCATAGCAATACACACATAACATGGAGGGGGCAAATTGTTTCAACCCTAGCTTTTACATAAAACTTCTTGTAGCTCACAGCTGATATACCACAGTTCAGTATTTAAATAAAATTTAGAATCTTTTTTTTTTCAGGCAATTGTCATATACATACTAATCATGAATGAATTACCACTTACCAAATGACCACATCCTGAATCATCATACATTTTCTCTGATTTTATCTAACTGGTTTTCTTTTAACGTCACACAGTTTTCTTCTCTCTGAAATGATAAATTAGGTCCAGGTTCTATTGCATTCTAATTTAAACTAATTATGTGATAGCATTAGCAACAACCGGGATGGAAGAAAAATAACCAGAGGTCTCTGTCGAGACTGTAGCTCTACTGGTTTGTACTTATCAAAGACTAATGCACAGAATTATGTATAGTCTACTTGTGTGCCAAGTTATATTGAAATCAACCTAAAAATTAAAGGAGGAGTAGTGTTTGCAGACAGACGGACAGCTAGACAGACGGACGGACGCCGGACGCATTACTATTGCATTAAGCTCTTCTGGTCTCTGACCAGTAGAGCTAAAAACAAGATGCGCTTGTGAAACACAGCAACAAAGTTCAAAAATGCAATTTTTTTTTAGCATACAGGTCACAGTCAAGATCACATAATCATTGTCCTTGTTGCCATTTGAAAGCACTTCATTAGTGGAGTATGCATACTAAATATGAAGCCACTATCTCGTATAGTTCTAAAGTTATGGTGAAGGTTTAAGTTGACAACAGACACTCAGACAGACACACAGATATACAGTTATGGCAAAAGTTTGAACATTATAACTTGGTATACACACAGCCACTTCAAGGTATCAAGGGTAAAATTCATAGCACAGTGGGACTGCATTTTGACTTCGAGGGATCAAGGGTTTCGAGAGGTCAGGAGTTCGAGAAATCAAGAGCAAATCTGCTTAGTTATATAGAGGAAAAAAATCAGGACCGGAGACTCACTTCAAGCGATCAAGAACTTCCGAGAAATTGAAGTTCAAGCCATCAAGAGTTACTTGTATATACAGATATAAGAAGTATGTTATTATTTGCAATTTTGACCTAATGACAGCTAAATCTGTTCAGTAAGACAATACCGTGTACATGTATGTACATAGTTTTATTGTGCATTATTTGCTATATACATTGACCTACTCAGGTCAATAATTGTGAAAAAACATTAACTGATAATTCAAGCTGATGATTCATTTGCATTTCTTGACATACTATCAATATTAATTCACTATAATTAGGCTTTTCTTTTTTTACATCTTCATCTCAACAGGTTAGACATTACAAAAATAAAAATCTTTTGAGCAGTAATCCATATCAATAAACAATAAAACAAACCTAATCTCTTCAGAAAAGTGGACAGGCTTTCACCTACATTCACTTTTTTATGTATATTTTTCCTCCATATCATTAGTCTCGTTCAACAAGACCCTCGGCATATGATTAAGGGTTATGCTATTTGCTACAATCTATGCCTACTGTTCTGATGAGGATATCCTTCATGAATAATCAGATAAGCTGAGATTGAAGACACTTTTTGTAAAAATATCGATGCTTTTATCAAAGTTTTGAACCAAAAATATTTAATTTATACCTTGACATAAGTCGTAAGTTCCAAAAAACAAGAGTTGGCTGTCCGAAAAGTCAGAAAACACATGTATTCAAACCGGATGTTCTACAGTCTGAATTTAACTACGAAACCATGCTCGGTGTAACTATTATCATCCGGATAATTTGAGCGGGGTTAAAAATATTTTTTTTAATTCCGAAAAGTATTCATTTATATATAGAGAGAGAACATACATATGGAGCATACATTTTAATAAACATGATAAAAAGCGAAACGTTGCCATTTTACAACATACAGCATGCACATGCACGGTGCCTTTGGGGCCTCCATAATCAAAGTTATGCTATATATCACTGTCTCAATTTTTTTCTCTCTCTCTCTTTCTCTCTGCAATATATACACTTAACAATTTAAAACTTAGGTATCCAACTTTTCAAAATGGCGTCAGAACAAAAGTTGCCTCCGATAGTGAAGATTTGTTGTTGCCAAATATTACAACTATTTACCGTAAAAAGTTAACAAATGTATACGTACACTAATCCTTCATCGTTGGCCATTGCATTTATCACAGTCTTAAAGACACTGGGTGGTGAAACCATCTTAACTTTTCACATTTACCAGAGCTGCTTACACCTTCTTCTTCGTCCTTCTCGATCCTCCAAAAATGGCGCCTCGGGAAATTGACCAATGAAATAAAGCGCCCAGAGAGCGATGCAGGATGGGAAATATAAACTGTTTTCATTCACTATGATTAAGTGTGATTTTGAGATCTTATATTAGAATTTAATTAAGTTTTCCGCTTTTCATGGAATAAAAGGAGGGGCTCCTAAATATTTTTGCCGATATGATGTGTAGGCCTAGTACTGTATATTTAGAAAAAAGCGGTTAAATACATGATGCAAGAGCAGAAAAAAATTGTTTCTTGCTTGACACCTCAACTTATTTGCTTTCGGGATATAGGTTTCCGGGCTTGGTTGTTGGTAGTGGCCGTCCTTGCTGAAAGTAATCCCCCCCCCCCCCTCTCCCCGCTTCTTTTAACTGTTACATGTATGATTATGAATTTATAATGTCACACCAAAAGCTGTTAGATTTTTAAAAGCACATTTTTTTTATTGTGAACTTTCCACAGGAATCCTAAAAGGCATGAAAATTAGCTACAATTATAATATGATTATCAAGAACAGTTTTTTTATTTCAATAGTGATGATTGAAAAGTTCGGTGATTAATAATTCATTGCTAATAAATTGTGTTTTTTTTTTGGGGGGGGGGGGGTTAAATTACTAATTGAACTCCCTCCTTTTTGGGGTTTAATTATAGATTTTGCGCCTGCTATCAATATTACTGGTGGACCTGCTAGACTTTTCTCTAATTGTTACATGTACATTGTACTTTAAACTCCTTGGCCTTTAGCTAAATAATTTCCCACATCATTTTAACACGGAAAAAAAGCTAAAAAAAAAATTCCCACATCATTTTAACACGTAAAATTGTTAAATGAATCAGAATGTTGAAAACCTTTTTCTTAGGAGAGTTATATCTCTAGGCGGAACAAAATTAACATCTTATCAAAGGCAGGAAAATATAATAGTATTTTAATTCAGTATTTTAGTCGTGATTGGTATAAGTGAAGTCATGGGAAAGATTATGTCGAAAGTCATCTATACTCGTTGATGTGCAGGACTGTACTTATGCATACAGCTTTAGCTGGTCCCGCCCTGTATTTCTTTAATGTTTTTTTTCGTTAAGAAATCTGGTAAGGTATGTTAGTAAAAATAAAATCCCGGTTAGTTTATTACTCTAACGGAAATTACTTTCCTACAGGCCTGAAGATCGAGTCTATTAGTCACCCAAGTTTTTTTTTAAAAAGAGTAGCATGTCGGCGAATAAAAATAAAATAGTGCACAACATAGATAAAGAAATGTTTGTTGAAGTATTGACAAACTTCATACCTTTATAGAATGAAATCAACAAAAACTGAACAAAAATACAATTGTGACAATTATACAATGAATTAATTATACAATTAATTCTTTTAATAGATTACCTTAGCATGTACTTCTTTAAAAGCCATTGTTCTTAAGGAAAACAAAATCATGCAAAATATTATAGACTTTTCTTTATCTAAAGCAAAGGCCTTTGGAGAAAAAAAAATGGCTGAAAATTTTAAAGTTTGTTAAACATAATGTATGTGCATTTAGGACCCTACATTGTAATTTCATGCGAAAAGTGCAGGCGTTTACTACACGGGGATCTGCGTACATATTTTAACAAAAAAAAAAAAAGGAAAGAAAAAAAAGTTTTATGTGATGAATTATATTATAAACATTTATCTAATAAATGTCTTTGTGCTACGTTAGATTACAAATTTCACACAAAAACCCATCAACAATTATATTAAATACAGTTTTGATTTCAAGTTGATCTATTAACGTCATTCTGATTTAATATAAATATACATGACGAGAATTAAGATCTATTCAATACCTATAGAAAATTATTTAATTTCTAAAGAGGATAGTTTTATTTTAAATCAGTAATGAAATTGAAATAAAAATTCTAAATAGTTTGTTCTTTCATTGAACTTCTTAAATGAAGGTTATTTTATAAATATGTTCTCTTGTATAACTTTATTTATGGAATATACAATTTTTTAAATGATAAAAGAAACACGAATCATCATCTTAATTCAAAGGGATTTTCGGTCGGAGACAGTGTGTGTACATGCTCGACAACAGCCTATTGTTTCCTTTAGGTACAAAACCGTCTCAATTCACATAGAATATACAAAAAATACACAGTGACAGGTGTCTTCGCGGCACGTGTCTCCACCTGAAATGGCACGTGAGGACAGGTGTCCCTAATTACACAGGCCGACCATAGTGACTTTTTCAAAAGCGTTTTGTGTGTGTGTGGGGAGGGGGGGGGGGCTTCTGAAGGAAAAAATGAAAAGCAACCCACCCACCCCCAATAATAAAAATAATAATTTAATAAATAAAAAAAAAACAATATTCACTATTAATAGTAAAGTATTAGTATGATAATATTCAACCCCCAGCCAGTTCGATGAATGATTCTAATCTGACCAGTTTATATTAATATATTAATTCATATTAAAACAAAATCTTTATCACTTTCTAAACTTAACTTGAAACACTAAAAATGTAATTTTGACAAACCAAATGAAGTATTTTTTTCCTGACGGATTACCCCGGTATATAAGAAATGCCAACCTCTGGTATCTAACACAAATGCCTGGTAAGGTACCTTGATGTCTTGTGAAAACATGTAATTATGTAAAAATAATTCTTCAATGTCAATTGCAAAATATTGGGGAAAAAAATTAATTAATTTATTGAGTAACGTTTCACCTGTCCTTAATCAGAAATCGTAACTTGACATATTTCTTTATTTACTTTTTAATCAATCTTTTTAGTAAAACTTTTCTGTAAATAATTTCATTAAATGTACCCTTCCTTAGCTCTTCCATTTTTTCAAAGGAACATTCATCATAGACAGCTTCTAGAAAGTGGGATCGGAAATGATTGATTTCTACATAACTGTATGCACTTACTTTTTTCTATTCCACTTCACGCATTCTATACGAGTTTACCAAAACTTATGTGATAAATCAAATTCAAAATTAAATTAAAATAAATATAATTCAGTTCAATAAAATTAAATTAAAATTGAATTGCTGAAATATTAAATTAATCACACAGAAATACACATCTAGTTATTTTAACTGTTTGAAGTTAATTATTTTGAAACAGCATGTAAACACTTTTGAAATATTTCTATAATTGGTAAAAATATGTTAACATAATTAAATATTTAACTTTTTGTAAAATAAAAGGTAGGTGGTTAGCATTGAGATATACTTTCAAAGTTTCCCTGCCTGGGAAACATGGGGAAAACTACACATTGGTGGCTTCCATGTCGGGAATCTGTATGGAAACCACTGAGGCATGTTTTCATGGTTTCCTATCTTGGGAAACTTACAGGAAACCACAGGTTGGTTGTTTCCATATCGGGAATCTACATGGAAACCACCGGGGCATGTTTCCATGGTTTCCTATCTTGGGAAACTTACGGGAAACCACAGGTTGATTGATTCCATGTCGGGAATCTATGTGGAAACCACCGGGGTATGTTTCCATGGTTTCCTATCTTGGGAAACTTACGGGAAACCACAGGTTGATTGTTTCCATGTCGGGAATCTATGTGGAAACCACTATGTGGTTTCCATAAAATGGAAACTATATGGAAACTACTGATGTCACGATTCCCATATGTTTCCATCGGGTTTCCAAATTTGGGAAACCTGGCTTTTCATCCTGTGAATATTACCATCTTGTCAAATATCAAGCAAGAAATCATTATCAACTACGGATTTCGCCTTTAATCTCAAAAATCGGCATGTAAACAATGATAACAGGAAACACTATTTGCTACATAATTACAGAACCTAAACAGAGACTGTAGTATGAACGGAAACGCAGTTTCGGGAATACCTAACCACGTTTATGACAGACAGGATAAATTCAATAATGCGAATAAACAAGAGTCCCATGGGCCACATCGCTCACCTGAGAAGCTTTGGCCATTTTTGATCTTTACCAGATTTCCCCCTTGTAATACATATTGTGACCCCAGTGCCCACCCTACCCAACTGATCATAATTTAGACAATTTGAAATCTACACTACCATAGGATGCTTTGATTCCCCATTGTAAAACTTTGATTCCCCATTGTGGCCCCGCCCTACCCCATGGGGTCATGATTAGAACAATTTAGAATCTACACTACACCAGGATGCGTCCACATAAGTTTCAGCTTTTCTGGTCCAGTGGTTCTTGAGTAAAAGATTTTCAAAGATTTTTCCTATATATTTCTATGTAAAACTTTGATTCCCCATTGTGGCCCCGCCCAACCCCCGGGGGTCATGATTTGAACAATTTAGAATCCACACTACCCCGGGATGCTTCCACATAAGTTTCAGCTTTTCTGGTCGAGTGGTTCTTGAGTAGTAGATTTTCAAAGATTTGTTCTATATATTTCTATGTTAAACATTGATTCCCCTTTGTGGCCCTGTCCTACCCTCGGGGGTCATGATTTTAACAATTTAGAATCTACACTACACCAGGATGCTTCCACACAAGTTTCAGCTTTTCTGAGCCAGTGGTTCTTTGGTAGAAGATTTTTCCCATATATTTCTATATAAAACTTTGATTCCCCATTGTGGCCCCGCCCAACCCCTGGGGGTCATGATTTTAACAATTTAGAATCTACACTACACATGGATGCTTCCACATAAGTTTCAGTTTTTCTGGCCCAGTGGTTTTTGAGAAGATTTTTAAAGATTTTCCTATATATTTCTATGTAAAACTTTGATTCCCCATTGTGGCCCCGCCCTATCCCAGGGGGTCATGATTTTCACAATTTAAAATCTACTCTACCTCAGGATGCTTCCACATAAGTTTAAGCTTTTCTGGCCCAGTGGTTCTTGAGAAGAAGATTTTTTAATGACCCCACCCTATTTTTGTCTTTTCTTGATTATCTCCCCTTGTGAGAAGACTTGGCCCTTCATTTTAACAATTTAAATTTCCCTTTACCCAAGGATGCTTTGTACCAAGTTTGGTCAAAATTGGGCCATTGGTTCTTGAGAAGAAGTTGAAAATGTGAAAAGTTTACAGACAGACGGACAGACAGACAGACGGAGAAAATGAGATCAATAAGGTCATTTGAGCCTTCGGCTCAGGTGAGCTAAAAACTCATTTCACAGTATTATATAATCAATAAAACAACTCAAAATGTGATCAGAAAAGCTCACTTGAGCCTTCGGCTCAGGTGAGCTAAAAACTCATTTCACAATATTATATAATCAATAAAACAACTCAATAATTGCCTCAGTACTACTTAATAAAAGTATTTCTACAGATATTAAACATTAAACGACTGAACTGAAGCTACTGAAATGGCAGGAATAAACAATTGTGATCAGTGCATACTTTACATCATTCAAGAGAATTACGGATACTTTAACGATTACTCTTAGATAAAATGATATTAAAATATACACATTTAAATATAAGTACACACCTGCGGAATCGCCCAAGTGGCTCAAAGTAGCTTACAGAATTCCAAAGGGAAAGCACATGGCACAAATCGATTACAGTACTTGTTCAGTGTTTACGTCATCAAGTTCAATGATAAAACAATGAAAGGTCATGGTAGAGACACAAAAATCCTTTTTAAGGGGAATTCTTTTTCCTTTAAAAAGGGAAAATGAGATAATTATGGAAAATTTTCTCTTAAAGAAAATACCAATATCTACTACTGGTTTCTTGTAATAAATTTACAGCCGTTTGTAGTAAGTCTTCCTGCTTTTGATGTTTGAATTTTGAGAGTCCGACATGATGCTATCATCCGAGGTTTGCCAAAAGGATAACAGATTGACAATTTCGCGGGATTTACGTTCCTACGAAAGAAAACATAATGATAGAAATACTTGCGCGCCATCTAGCGTTAATTCAAGTAATGTCTGTTTTTTGCACGTCATCTAGCGTCAATTCAGTGAATGGCTGTTTTGCATCGGTGATCCTTGGTTTTGCATCGGGGTCTGTTAATTTTGCAAACGAGTCTGTTGATTTTGTTTTAAGGTGGTCTGTTTTGTATTTCAGTATGTTTTAAGAATTAGTTGTTGGTTTTGCATTAACGTCTTATGGCACAAAACAAGTAATTATTAGTCTATTAAATATACATTTGAATATCTTCTTCAAAATTCAACATTGAGCCGGGAATTTTTTTTCGTATTATTATCACGAAAACTTACGAAATTGCCGGTATAGAATTCGAAAACCTGTGGTCAGTATTAACAGTATGCAAGTAACAATTGTGATTTACGACAATTTTTGTTTATCTTTCTCTTTCATCAGATATTTTAACTATTATAGGTACACATTGGGTGTGGGAAATTACAGTTATGCTTTTGAAACAGCAAGATGAATACACAGAAAAGACGAAAGAAACAGCATTTCTCGAATTCGTAGACAATTTAATCGAGGTTGAAAAGATGCCATCACCGCGCATTCTTAACACACACTTGCCGTTTAGATGGCTTCCAAGTTCCCACATAGAAAGCAAGAGGAAAATGATACATGTAATAAGAAATCCAAAGGACATGTTCGTGTCCTTTTTTCACTTTCAAAAGAACTTTGGAGTAGAACATGACTGGAATACGTTTTTTAACAATTCGGTTATTGGACAAGGTGAGTCAAATATATAGTTTTGTTTACCTTAAAGAACCAAAGCCAAAACAACCTAATTTGGTCCTGTCACTTAAATAGATCAAACTTTCTAAACAATACTCTTATGTTTGTAGATTACAAAACATTTTATTTTTTACATACCTTTTACAGTCGTTTAAATTCAGTATTTTAAGTGTTTTTCAAACATCTCCTGCATACAGCTTCAAGAACTTTTTAAGCTCATGCATTGGCTTTTCGCACAAATTAAGGTCACATTCTTCTTGTAATAAAACTGAACAATATCGAACTTCAGTATGAGATATAACCCTAATTTGTATTAAATATCTCATGTCCAAGGTGCATATTTTTTTGAAATCATTATCTCGATGTTTTAAAAAATGGAATTTTATTTATAAATGGTATGACGTTTCTTCTCTATGGTTCTAGCATAGGTATTTACAAAAAAATTAATCTAAGTAAACTTTCTTTGATACTATTTTGTTGAAATTTTTAAATTGACCTCTTAAATATAAGTTTTTTTTCTACATACTTTGCACATTTTCGGTATTGTCTTGGTTTTGTCGAAATGTAACGTCGAAAAATGACAATGCTGCATAAAGGAACTAGATGCTGTCATTAGACAGTAATACCCGCACTAAGGTGTTTGCCTCTAAATACACAATCCTACGGGCGGCTTACCAAGGAAAAAGTCAAAATAATTCTATATAATTCAGGCACGTAGCATCGTTTTTGAAAGTGGGGGGGGGGCCAACCTGAGAAATTTTTTTTTACTTACCTAAAAAAATTAACAAGGAAAAAAAATGAAATGGGGGGGGGGGGGGGGGGGGTAGTGGCCACCTTTTTTTCAAGGCAAAATTACTTTCACTTCCAATTTTTTCCCCATATTTCCTTGCTATGTATATACTGTGGTAAAAAGTGGGGGGGGGGGGGCAACCATCTTTTCAATGGACATTTTCTTATAGTACAGGTAATGTTGGGGAAAAAAGGGGGGGCAGCCCCCCCCCCCAGTTGCTACATGCCTGTAATTACATGTATTCATCAAATTGAGTATGAAATTATCCCTGTGACCTATAACTCAGAACCTCTTATATTTATTTTACATGCTTAATTCATTATATACCAGTTTGAATTCTATTAATGATGTGAATTAGATTTTGAAAAATGTTTTTTTTTTTGGGGGGGGGGGGGGGGTAGTGGCCAACTTTTTTTCAAAGGCAAGTTACTTTCAATTCCAATTTTTCTACACAATTTTACTAAACAACTATATATTGATATTATTTCATAATAGCTGTTATTTTGTTCTTCATTAAAAAGTGGGGGGGGGGGCACAGACATACTCTTGCCCCCCCAGATCTGATAGGGGGGGCTAGTGCCCCCGCTGCCCCCCCCCCCCCTCCCCCTGTGACTACGCCTATGTGCTCATACTAGGACCTTTTTAAATTTACTAATCCCCCCCCCTCGACACCACAATCACACAGTACATACTTTTAGGAATAGGCTAGATGGAACAGTTTTGCTAAAACATTGTTTCTTATGAATTAATTAAAAATTTGTTCTAGACATGTAAATTCTACATCACATCACGTTGCGTCACTCATTATCATATTTTTAGATTAAACTCCGTTCGGTACACCTCGGCCGATTCCCACTTCATCTGATAAGGTGACGGAATCGACGGCACGAAGGTTTTCCGAATGGAATAGCATTATAACATGCTGCAGAATGGTGTGCATTGGATTAATTCATTTTGTGTTATAATTGGATTTATATTTCATGAAGTTTACAAGACCTATGGAGGTCGGGAAGTACAAGTTTAAGTATGGTGGGGGGTAAAATAAAACCAAAACGATTAGGTTAAAGTTCAAAAAGGGTCAAAGATCATCGCATGCCACACTAGACGAATTTCATATTGTGAAGTTATTTCCCCTTGTCGATGTGACATTCAGTTACTGCCAATACTGGTGCGGATCCAGAATTTTTTTTCGGGAGTAAGGGGAGGGGTTCACATCTCAGTCAAAAAATTCATGCCTAGAATTTCCTGACAAGCAGGAGATTGATTGATTGATTGTATACTGTTTAACGTCCCTCTCCAGAATATTTCACTGATATGGAGACGTCACCATTGCCGGTGAAGGGCTGCAAATTTAGGCCTATGCTCGGCACTCAGGGCCTTTGAGCAGGGAGGGATCTTTATCGTGCCACACCTGCTGTGACACGGGGCCTCGGTTTATACAAGCAGGAGAAAAAAAACTCATAAACTGAAAACAAATAAACAAAATAAAAACAATGATAGTGGGGTCAATGTTTTCTAAGTTAGGGGGAGGATGTCCAAAGTCATTTTTTATTTGCTTCAGTATATAGTCTTGTTTAAATAACAAAGGAAATTCCGGGGGGGGGGGTCCAATCTCCCTACCCAATCCCTGAAATATTTTTTTCCATTTGACTAATTATGTACATACAGTATAATTTGTCCAAACCGGCTATCGCTGGTTCCATAAAATTTGGCCGGTTTAGACAGAATCCGGAGTGCAGGAAAAATGCAGGAAACTATTAATTTTTGAAAATTTCGTTGTTTATTTACAAGACATCATATACATAATATAAAATATAATTGAATGATGAAATCAATCAATATTTTGGAGTCTAGAAATTATAAAATAGTCTCGCACGTAACTGTATTTTCTTGTTTATTCACGAAGTTTGAAAGTCGGGTGAAATGTTACCTAAAACAAAATCTACAGGCACGCATAATATAGGCTTACTATATATCAAGCGGACCGGGTTTCGCTTGTCAAAGAGCTCATTCAATGTATAGACACTAATGCACAATTATTTACGACGTGCTAATTATTGGATTGAACTTTTAATTTTTATGTAAAAAATTACGATTTCCCCCACAGTGTTATGGCGCCATTTTGAAATGCGTTCGATTTTCGATCCCGATTTATATTTTGATTTTTTAATCGCGTACACATAATTTTTGTGTTTATGTTATAATGTGGTAAAAGGAGTTAAAACAAAGTTAATGTTTTTTTAAATTGTAATTTAATCATATAATAGTTTTCAAGTGGGGTGTGTCACCGCCGTATTTCATCACATCTCATGGCACTAATCATGCTAATGCAAACACGGATTATCACATCCACCACGAAAGGTGTTAATTGCTTTGAAGTAACTCAGGTGTGGCCGGATTAGAGGAAATAATTACCGTTAATTATGAGCAGTTGGGACCAGTATGGCCGTTCGGAATACAGAATAGACAGTATCCGGACTACACAGAATTTTTTCTAATGAATTTGTTAAAGAAGTGCATGGGACTAAAATTTAGAGACGGAATGGACAAAAATCCGGAGTACTCAGAGTCCGGATTAGACAAATTTTACTGTATTTTGTTTCTTGTGTTTATATTATGTCGATCTGTCTATTTGTCTGCAGAAATTATAACCTTGCCCATAAGTTTTAAGTGGGATGGGCTATACAAATGGCTTCCACATTTTATAGGTTTATTTCTTGTGACAATTAAGACCTTTTATTTGGGTACCATTAATTTTTACCTCTGATCACTTGACCTAGAATACACATTTTTACAAGAAAAATACCCAACTTTAAACTTGGCCTAAATTTTGATCAGTAGGTGCTAGGGCTTTCATGCTTAACATGTGTATTCATTGTGAAATGTCAACAGGTATAAATATGTTTGACCTTGACCGTAGAGTTTGAACCACTTAAAAAATTAACCTTGGCAATTAACTTTTGAACAGGAAGTACTAGGGATTACTTATTTCACATGTGCATTCCTTGTGACAAGACTTTGACCTTGACCTTTGAGTTTGACATATATTTGAGAAACTTCAACCTTCGCCATAGGCTTCCATACAGGGACATCTGATCAGTGTTTCACAAACACATCTTGTCTTCATTATTATTTGGTGGTGTCTCCATATGAGGGAAAAATTCCCGAGAGAGATGTATTCACAGCAAACAAGCAAATTACTAAAGAAAATATAAAACATGAATATGTTGGTCATGCATATCTCTGCATGAAAAAAACAGCTTTTCAAATACTGCAACCATATTGTAACCCTTTCAAAACACTCATTTGAGCTTTTCTGGTTTCCTTATCATTATAACGTCTGTCGTGACATGTCGTCCATCTGTTTGTCTGAAAACTTTTTACATTTTTAACTTCTCTAGAACCACTGGTCCAATTTTACCCATGCAATTCATATAGAAATATGTACATTTGTATGTCAGACTGTCCTTCTGTCTGAATAAAATTAACCTTGGTCATCACGGTCATATCTACTGAATGAGAAGAGACAAGGCATTCATATTAAACTTATGTACTAGTATTTACCTGTGAGAATGGCATGGGTTTTTTTTTTACATATGACCTAGAAGTTTGACCTACTTGCAAAAAAATTAAATTGTTATAAATTCATCATTTTGAAAGAGAAAAGTTAGGGCATTCATATTATAATGCATGTATATTATTACCTGTGATAAGATCTTTCCAAATGAATCATGACTTTTACTCTGTGACCTTGACCTTGAAGCCTAACTTACTTTTCAAAAATGTTGCATTTGTTTATAACTTTTGATTGAGATGAGATATGACTCTCACATTTGACATGTACATTAATTACTCATAAAAATTCAAGGTGTTTCCCAGTATGCGATGCTTTTTTACCCTTTAACGTTGATGTTTTACATAATTTTCAAAATATTTAACTCTCCTAAAAGATGATTAGGCTTCTGAGTAACATTAAGGAGGACTTCAGGAAAGACAGGACTTTTTGCACAAAAAACGTCATTTTTCCACCCCCATTTGACCCCCCGGGGAAAAAATCAAAATTACGAAAACTTACTGCACATCTACATGACACCACCAACCATCTCCCAAAAGATGATTAGGCTACTGTGTAAAATGTAGGAGAATTTCAGGGAAGACGGGGCTTTTTGCATAAAAACGTCATTTTTTGACCCCTATTTGACCCCCTAGGGCAAAATCAAAATTCCGAAACCTTACTGCACATCTACATGACACCACCAACCATCTCCTAAAAGGTGATTAGGCTGCTGAGTAAAATGTAAGAGGAGTTCAGAGAAAACGGGGCTTTAAAAAACATTTTTAGACCCCCATTTGACCCCTCGGGGCAAAATCAAAATATCGAAACCTTACTGCACATCTACATGACCCCACCAACCATCTCCCAAAAGATGATTAGGCTGTTGAGTAAAATAAAAGAGGAGTTCAGGGAAGACGGGGCTTTTTGCATAAAAATCGTCATTTTTCGACCCCCATTTGACCCCCCGGGGCAAAATCAAAATTCCGAAACCTTACTGCACATCTACATGACCCGACTAACCATCTCCCAAAAGATAATTAGGCTGCTGAGTAAAATGTAAGAGGAGATCAGGGAAGACGGGGCTTTTTGCATAAAAAACATCATTTTTCGACCCCCATTTGACCCCCAGGGGCAAAATCAGAATTCCAAAACCTAACTGCAAATCTACATGACACCACCAACCATCTCCCAAAAGGTGATTAGGCTGCTGAGTGAAATGTAAGAGGAGTTCAGGGAAGACGGGGCTTTTTGCATAAAAAAACGTCATTTTTCGACCCCCATTTGACCCCCCGGGGCAAAATCTAAATTCCGAAACCTTACTGCACATCTACCTGACACCACCAAAGATCTCCCAAAAGATGATTAGGCTACTGTGTAAAATGTAGAAGGAGATCAGGGAAGACAGGGCTTTTTGCATAAAAAACATCATTTTTCGACCCCCATTTGACCCCCTGGGGCAAAATCAAAATTCCGAAACCTTACTGCACATCTACATGACACCGCCAATCATCCCCCAAAAGGTGATTAGGCTGCTGAGTAAAATGTAGAAGGAGTTCAGGGAAGACGGGACTTTTTGCATAGAAAACAACATTTTTCGACCCCTATTTGACCCCCCGGGGCAAAATCAAAATTCCGAAACCTTACTGCACATCTACATGACACCACCAATCATCCCCCAAAAGGTGATTAGGCTGCTGAGTAAAATGTAAAAGGAGTTCAGGGAAGACGGGACTTTTTGCACAAAAAACGTCATTTTTCGACCCCCATTTGACCCCCCGGGGCAAAATCAAAATTCCGAAACCTTACTGCACATCTACATGACACCACCAACCATCTCCCAAAAGATGATGAAGCTACTGTGTAAAATGTAAGAGGAGTTCAGGGAAGAAACGTGTGACAGACGGACGGACGGACATGAGTAACAACAATATACACTTTCTTTAGAAAGTGCGGGTATAATCATGCCAAAAAATACGTATTGTTTATTTTTTAAAAATGTTGAATCGTTACAATTGAACAAAAATTCTTTCACGTGCACGGTCTTAAACTTTGAACTTTTGCAGCAGAAAGTAAATTTCACGTAGATTTCAGAAAGTAATCCAAAAAATGCCAGATTTTAAAAAAGGAAAGCAGTGAAACAGATCAAAAAGATTATTATCTTGCGCTTTAGAGTCATGTTAATATACAGAAAAGACAGAAGTTACATCTGCTGCAATTTTTCTGTGTCTAAGCAAAGGCAAAGGACTGTTTTACAAAGAACGGATACAGAGACGGCTGCATTTGACGAGAAAAATATAGAAAAAAAAACGTTACGGAACTGCCATAATCTTTCAACCAAGAACACATCATAATCTTACTAAATATTGTGTTTTAAGCTGGTGAAATTAAATCAAAATTAAGTAATAAAAAAGTGACAAATATATTTTGTTGCCTCATTACATAAATTTGCATTATAACAATGTGACGTTAAGAACTGCAAACGATAGTATTGTTATCCCGCCTACCTCCCAGTCAATTTTCAAAAGTTAACATATTTGATGAATTTTTAATATTTTTTATAGATAATTATATGGATTTTCACAAAACATTACTTATTTGGAAAAACAAAGAGAGATAAGTCTAAAATTTTGGTAAAACTTGTGTTTTTCACTATAAAAATCAACGGAAAACGGAAAATATTTTTAAAACATCTCCCCCCCCCCCTGTGTCACAAAAATTCCTTTTTACAGGTAATATGGAATGTTATTTCACAAATTCATACCAAAGCTTTTTGTGTGACACGGGGGGGGGGGGGGGGGGGGGGGGGGGGGGGGGTTGGGGGGGGGACATGTGTTTATTGACAAAAAACGGTAAAAATGTTTATTTCCCACCAATTTCAAAGCGATTTACAACTGAAACATTACATTTTATTGATATATTCATGTTTTATTTATTTGCCTAAAACAAAAAAAAAAGAAATAAGGAACATTTAATCATATCCAAGACTATTTCAAAATATGGTGATGCCTGAAACTCACGATTTCAATGGAAAATATCGTCTACCCCCCTTTTTTCAAGAGCTGGAATTATGGATAATTTACTGTTTAGTGTTGGCATTAAGACAATTCATCAATTACCATTGAACTGTTCTTTGTATTAAACAAAGATTTTATGGCAAAATTGCTATACATTTTGAATTATATGGTTCCAAAATGTAGGCGGGAATCGAGAGTTAGCGTGCGTATTTCTTTGTGCGAAAAAAACCCACATGAGTTTGTTTAAAAAATTCGCGTAGCTTTGTACGCGGGGTGATCAAAAAGTTCGCGAACTAATTGAATAACTTCCAAAAAAGAAATGATATGGGGTTTTAGTGTTGAATTTTTTAAAAAGTAGCCTTCTCCGATTTTAATGGGCATCTTTAACTATTCTGCCCATGCGCGGATCACTTGATATAGGCGGTCACGTGACATACTCCTTAGCTTCTGTCACAGAAGCTTAAAAAAAATTCCGACTCTTGTACATGTATTTCTTACCATGCAAATTATTTTTTACAACAAAAACAGCCCATTTGTCAGAAATGGCCTAATCTCGGTAATAGTATGGATGGATAATGATATCTTTTTGCAGAATGGGCATGGTGACCATCAATACCCAAGTCCTCTGTCTTTTGAGCGTCGTTTATTCCACGTGGATAAAGTATAGATGCCTTCACTTAATCATATCGGATATGTTTAAAGTCGCAAGTAAACGATATTTTAGGGTTTAAATACTTATATTATTGTTAAGATATTCATCTATTTTTTTAAACGTAAGTTGGCGATCTTTCATATCAGATTGCTTAACGAAGGACACGTCTCTTTCCCAGTTTGCTTTCCACGGATAACGGAACAAACATCATTTTTAAACATCTCCCTTCCTTCACTTAAACAATCAATCCAATTAATGACATAACTTTAGGCTAGTCTTTCGCCTTCGTAAACCGTGAACAAATTATTATAAACTTCTGCAAAGGAATTTAGGAAGATATACGTTTAACTTTACAGCCGTTCGTTTCTCGAATACGACTGAGTCAGCCATTTTTTGTCACAAGTGATCTGCCTTATGACGTCATTTTCACATTGTGACGTCACAAACACGGGGCAAACGTTCCATTACATGTGCTATTTATAGTACATGTGTATGACTGTCTGCCAAATTTCATTCTGATCGGAATTGTGGTTTAGTAAATATAGAGATAGATTGCGAACTTTTTGATCACACGTACTCGTATATTGATGTATTTATGGGTGATGAGGAGGATGACATTTAAAAAAAATGAATTGTCTTCTTAAATGCCGCTACTCGATTACATAAAGGAATTTATAATGATTATCAATTTGTGCAAGTTGCACTTAAAGACCTTGTTCTGACAGATAGAGCATTTTTTATACCTCTGCCTCATCTGCCGCAGTGCCATTACTAATACTTCAGGGTAGAGGGAATCTGTTTGACTGCACAAACAATCCTGACATAGTCCCGATAAAGGGAATTTGAATAGTGGGTAGTGTCTTGTCCAATTATCGCCACCTTTTAATACCTGCGTTGGAAGATTCAACTACCCACCTGACCTGAAAAGATTTTGAAAAATATTGTTAAAAAATACATTTTCACAAAAAATGTAAACAATTTATTGCAAGAATTCACCTGTTGTTACAGTGTACCTTTGTTACAAGACTGCACATATTTGCATCATCAGTAATTTGTTTTTGTCCTTTTTCCGAAAACTTATGCCTGGATTCCAAGATCTTCGAGCAGAGGCAAAGCATCTCTGAACCAACAGTCAACAATAAAAATGTCTTATTCATTAAGCCAGCTCTGAATACTTTTTGCATTTGTTTTAATGTTGTGTTTGAAGATTGAATCATCATTGTTTTTATAATCAGCAAGGTATGGTCCTAAGAGTAAGACAAAGTACCCTAGAATTAAGACAAGGTAACCAGCAATAGTCGCAATCACCATATAAGCTTCATTAGTGGCCTCCCCTTGTGGATACTGTAAGCATATTTTTGGTAATGGAAGTTGTTGCTCTTGCCTTTTTATTTGTATGTGCCGTCCAGGACCAAAATATCCTGTTTCCTTCTAGATGTTACCAAACAATGTCTCCTTGTGCTAGCTGTCGAGTATGCATACATGTATATACATGGTCACTAATAACTTCCTCTCTGGTTATGTGTTCAATCCCAAGAAGATCATCTATGCTCCTCTTGCAGCACTAATAGTTCTTAAACTGGATTTCGAAGTTTGAAAGAGCGTTGGCAGTATTTAATTCGACAATCCATTCTTTAATTTGCAGAGGAATATGGCTACGGATTTTCTAAACTTCTAGATGGTGTAGATTTTACGTCATCTTTCACAGAATCACATATTATTTTGAAATTGTCTTGTTGAGTCCAAGTAGACATAAATGGTCTGTATCTGTCAGAGACGTAGTTTCATTAAGGTTCAAATAAGACTTCTCTGTTGAAGTAAATGTCTCTTAACAAATGCATGGTCTGTCTTTGGCTGAATTGCGGTACTTGTGGAGATTTTCCAGATGACCATGACAACATATATTCCCGGATGGAATTGGTACATTGTGTTAAAAACAAAACGGTTGACCGGCATTCTGGGGACACTACTAATCATTAGGGTCCTGATTTGTTACAAATGATGCAACAGGCATGAGTCATTGCATTGGATTTGAGTTGCAAGGATACAGATGGTCGAATAGACAAGTGTTTTCTGTTGTCATTTGATAGGAACAAAGCTAGACATTCCCTGTGAATGGTAAAGGAGGGTGTTGTAGATTTATGGTTTGAAACATTTCTGTAATAATTGCTTCTTCATTCGCTGCAGATGACTGAATTTTCTCTACTTTCGACCGTATTTTTTTCCTAAATATTTTTCTATGCCTATGTCAAGCCACTTCCTCTTTTGGTTTTGTTCTTTCTATGCCCAAGTAAAAAAAATTCCGGAAATTAGCATTACACAAGTAAACAAAATTCTAAAAAAAAAAATTAATTAAAGTACGGTGCCATTCTTAACCATAAAAAAAATCAAATGAATTATGATTAAAATTTATCAATTTAAAATTTCATTATGGTTTAGGATTGACGGCTACTCAATATCGTTGAAAAGGGTCCTAAATTTCTTTGTTACTTGGAACTTTTGCATTACCGCATTTGGATTGGATACTTATAATACTGCACATGCCGTTTCCTTTCCAAAAATCAAGACGAAGAACAAAAGGTTTTAACACGTAAAAAAAAATAAAGATAACCTCAAAGTTCCGTTGCAAAATAATTACGTTTGATTATCAGAATAAGAATATCAGCAGTCTTGTTTCTTAAAGTCTTCATTTCGTAAATTCTATAGTCGATACAATATAACCTTGTAAGCAAATACAATTAATCATTGAATCAAATGTTGACTGACGTTTTTCATACTAATAGTGGGTCCATTATTTATACTTTGAATTTACGACGAATTTTTCCGTTACATGTATTTCCCAATCTTGACAAATAGCACACGGCGGATTTGACCGGTCGGCAGGGGATGCTCACTCCTCCATTGCACCTGATCCCACCTCTGATGTGTTGGAGGTCCGTGTTTGCTCTGCTTCTATTTTATATTGTTTTATGGTATCTTAAATACTGTTCGTTATATCCATATCTTTCATTTCAGGGATTGACAGGGCCGAATTATGCACTTTCTGCTTTAGTTCTTTCTGTCGTGTGATTAAAAAATTATAAACTTTTATATTTTACTATTTTACATATATTCTTATTTACAGACATGCCATATGGAGGCTGGCTTGAATACGAGAAAGGCTTCAACAGAGACGATGAAAATATTCACGTCATTTATTACGAGGATTTAAAATTAGTAGGTATTTTACTGAATCTTTATAACTTTTTAAAGTGGATGCCATTCACGCTAAACGCCTAATGTCATGTTACTACCCTTACAAAAAAATACTATAGTTAACTATAGTTTACTATAGTTAACTATAGTAAATCAAAGTGTCAAAGTTTTCGTCAAAGTTTTTCAAAGTGTCAAAGTTTTCGACAAAGTTTTTCAAAGTTTTCGTTTTTCAAAGTGTCCAAAGTTTCCGATAAAGTTTTTCAAAGTGTCAAAGTTTTCGTCAAAGTTTTTCAAAGTGTCAAAGTTTCCGCCAAAGTTTTTCAAAGTGTCAAAGTTTCCGCCAAAGTTTTTCAAAGTGTCAAAGTTTCCGCCAAAGTTTTTCAAAGTGTCAAAGTTTTCGCCAAAGTTTTTCAAAGTGTCAAAGTTTTCTCCAAAGTTTTTCAAAGTGTCAAAGTTTTCGCCAAAGTTTTCCAAAGTGTCTATGTTTTCGCCAAAGTTTTTCAAAGTGTCATAGTTTTCGATAAAGTTTTTCAAAGTATCAAAGTTTTCGATAAAGTTTTTCAAAGTGTCAAAGTTTTTGATAAATTTTTACAAAATTTCAAAGTTTTCGATAAAGTTTTTTGAAGTGTTAAATTATCCAAATTTTCGATAAAGTTTTTCAAAGTGTCAAAGTTTTTTGATAAAGTTTTTCAAAGTGTCAAAGTTTTCGATAAAGTTTTCCGAAGTGTTAAATTATCAAGTTTTCTATAAAGTTTTTCAAAGTATCAAAGTTTTTGATAAAGTTTTTCATTCATAGTGTCAAAGTTTTTGATAAATTTTTTGAAAGTATCAAAGTTTTTGATAAACTTTTTCAAAATGTCAAAGTTTTCGACAAAGTTTTTCAAAGTTTTCACCAAAGTTTTTCAAAGTGTCAAAGTTTTCGTCAAAGTTTTTCAAAGTGTCAAAGTTTTCGTCAAAGTTTTTCAAAGTGTCAAAGTTATCACTATAGTAAATCAAAGTTTTCAAAGTGTCAAAGTTATAACTATAGTTAACTATAGTATTTTTTGTTAGGGTATAACCGGTAGAAATACACAAGTCGGTACCTCGTAAAATATTTTATTATTGATCCAAACTTGGAGTATTCTACACGATCGGTATGTCGGCGTGGACAGTAGAAGGTCCAGTTTCGAACTGACGATCATGTATGAAACGGCCAATTTATAACAATGATGAAATAAAGAATTAAAATGAAGAGTTACGCTAAGCAGATGGACATAATTGATATAATTAAATTAACTGAATAATAATTAACATGTTCACTCTGGCACAAGTGGCATCAAATGTCTTGCGGTCAAGGTATCTTATTATATTTTTACTTAGCACTATCAAAGAATATAATTGTGACTCAAAATCTGTTCATTTCACACGGTCACAGTACCCCTTCGCCCCCCCCCCCCCGAAACACGTCCTCGTGTTGCGACGTTTGCCTATTGTTGGTGGGAGCTCTTCTGGCAATATTTGAATTTCTTGAATGCTGGTTTCGACGTCCACGGGACGGACCACTGTTAATTGCTCTTGGTAAGGCAAGAAATGGTTCAGCGTGCTTGTTATGCTTGAGCAGAGAAATAATCTGTAATTTTTTTTGTCTTGGCTGGAATGCTCTAGGTCAGATATAGCATTTATAGCATTCCTCGACTCCTCAAGCTCAGTTGACGCAGCTGCAAGTTTTTCCTGAAGTTCTCTGATAGTCTTGTCTTTCTCCGATAGTCGAATATGAGACGTTTTCCGCTCGCACATCAATTTGTTTTTATAAAATCGAGCATCCGATTTGCTGAGAGCCGCCTGTTCCCGGAACTTTTCAGCTTGTGTTTCCAAAGTTTCAGCATGAATTTCAATGACACTTACTGAAGAGAAAGGCATTTCACTCAAAGATTCTTTTTCTTTGTGGGTTGTCCGACATTTTATCATTCATTCTCTGTTCCTGATTTGCTTCCTCTTTGATTTCCTTCGCACCGTACATGTTTCGTCAGTCTGTGTTTTGACCGAGCGCGTCGGTACTGAAAAGACGGCACAGATGGTACAGAAAGTCCGTGTTTTACACATCCTAGCATAGTGTCCTCTTCAACACTTGAAACATGATGACGTCAGTGCGTTGCAGAAGGTCCAGCCGTGTCTTGACAGCCGTGTCCGTAGCGTCCACATTGATGTAAGGTGAAGCGCGGTGGGACTGGTCGCATACAGGCAGGAACAAATGGGAACATATCCATGATTAGGGGAATTCTGCTATGAAGAATGGCAAACTCGCTTAGCTGTATGAGAGTACTGGAATCTAGCTACTACGAAGTATATGCAGTAGCCTTGGGTAAATTACCCTTAGGATTCTCCACCAAGTATAACCGGTAGAAATACACAAGTCGGTACTTCGTATAATATTTTATTATTGATACAAACTGAGTATTCTACACGATCGGTTTGTCGGCGTGGACAATAGAAGGTCCAGTTTCGAACTGACGATCAGGTATGAAACGGCCAATTTATAACAATGATGAAATAAACAATTAAAAGAGTTACTCTAAGCAGATGGACATAATTGATATTATTAAATTAATTAAATAATAATTAACATGTTCACTCAGGCACAGGTGGCATCAAATGTCTTGCGGTCAAGGTCCATAATTATGTTTTACTTAGCACTATCAAAGAATATAATTGTGCCTCAAAATCTGTTCATTTCACACTATCACATTACCAAGAGTTTCCATCAAAGCGCTACCTATTGCCTGTTTACCGCCCCCTTTATCTCTGTCTATCTATGATGATACTTCAGATACAATTTTAGGTGACTTGCAGGGTGTCAACTCGTCTTTAATTGAGAAGGATAAAGTTAGGGACCTATTTGACAAACAACGGCCATATGGAAACTGCATTTAGTCTTTATTTCACAAAAATAAGAGTAAAAAAAGGGGATTCGGTTGAGTTTACCAAATGAATGTTTGTTCATTATCCTAATACTAGATTCGCAAACCTACCCGTATCATTTACAGTTTAATCAATAGAATAATTATAAGTTACACTGATCACACAATCTAGTTATCTGGAATATTTAGGCCTCGGTCCTGTGATGTTACATATGGTTACTACAGCTAATGACAAAATTTGTTTCCATTGCAATTGAAATCAACAAATGGCATCACCAGTAAACAACAAATGTTTCGTAAACTCCGATTAGGTATTGAAGGGTCGCATCAAAGTTCATTTCCAGACTATGCTTTACTCAACATTGGTCAATATTTAAATGAGTAACGAAATTTTCTCTTCTCATTCAACCAAATCCAGAATGATCGAAGATCGTACATTCTGGCCATGGTTTGCGACGATGGTATTATTTCAAAATTGGTATCTTTTCAAGGAAATGGGTTAATATATGAATTATAAATTAAATCTGAACATTTATATATTTAATATATATGTGCTTGAAATTAAGATAAACTTTTTAAAATACATAGCGGTTCAGATTTTTATTGTGCAGTATCTCCCAAAATAATGAAGGAAATTCATTCGATATTGAAATTAATTTATTTTTTGAGTTATTTCTACATGAAATGAAGACTACGCAAAAAACTTTGAATATGCATCCATTTACATGTTTTGATTCGGTCTGTGTGTTTATTAGTTACGTTTTGTACCTGCTAAGGTTAACGTTATTTTGTCATATACAGTGGATCAGTTAGCAATACATTGTTATGGATA
The DNA here is from genome assembly GCF_032062105.1 of Saccostrea cuccullata. Taxonomy (NCBI): domain Eukaryota; kingdom Metazoa; phylum Mollusca; class Bivalvia; order Ostreida; family Ostreidae; genus Saccostrea; species Saccostrea cuccullata. The sequence goes on along the minus strand of NW_026929398.1, from coordinate 2,970 downwards.
TCCGAGGGAGCCCCCCTCCAACATTTAAAGGGCAACATTAATAATTTATGTAATTTCTTTCTTTTTTCTATAGAAAGCAGTAGAAGAAATTCGCTTGTTGGCGAACTTCTTGGAAGTTAAATGCACAGATACTCTGATAGAAAATATTGCTCAGAAATGTGGATTCGATAATTTGAAAAAAGCTCATTACACTGTCAAAAAAACAGAATCTAAAGTGGGTCACTACAGAAAAGGCAAGTTTATAGTCCTTTATCAAAAGAATGTTTAAAATATTTGTTTGATCATGAGATCAAATATTAATTATATGTGCTCAAACACCATTGTGAAATGTACAATGAAGTTGCGCACGGTGTTGGTGTCAGTTTCGGTAACGTCAAAATGACGTTATTTTACTTGAAGTTCTAGAAAATTTACTTGACGTTACTTTTTTGCTAACATTTTTTATGGAGAAAAAATAAAAACCCAGTAATGCCGCCAATTAAATAATTCAAGTAATTGAAAACACGTGTAATTAAATTCTCTGCACTCATTTCCATGCATATTACAGGAGGAAAATAAAAGCATGGTTTGCGTCATAAAAAAAAAAAAACTTGGTAGATATAACGAAACTTGTTCAACATCGCATTTTCAATTTACATGCTTTTTATTTTATTGAGATGAATTCAAAACAATTCTATATGATATCATATCAGTAGGCCCCAGAACCTGTCCTTTGCTGATTTAGCATTGAATTTTTTTGTTAATTCCCATCCCATCTTGTAATGAAAATCTGATACATTTGTACTCACCTCCGACAACCCCTTACCCATATTCAATACTGTAAACCAACTTTTATTCGCGACGACTTTATTTCGCGATTTACCACAGATAAACTAGTTCGCAACGATTTATTTTCGCGATCAAGCCTTTTTGGATCTGTTGTTAATAGACACATACACTTTAAGGACCGGTTCGCGGCGAGAAATATTCGCGATGACGAGGCTCTCGCGAACTTCGCGAAAATTTCTCGCACGCGAATAAAAGTTGGTTTACAGTATTGGACTACTCAATGTAAACTCGTCATGTATAGAACAGTTAAAATAGAGTTGACACACTTTACTGTGAGTTAATTCAAATTTGAAATCATATCCTTGCATCAATTTTGGTTTGTGTGATTTTCTTTTCGTGTCTTAATTCGAACTCTGATAGGTACTTTTGTACAGATTCTGGCAAGGATATACACTGATACAGTGTGTACAAGTAAACACTGCACATGTTTTATTTTATATATAAATACAACTTTTAAAACTTGAGTTATTCTCCTAATTAATCATTATTGGCATGTTTTTCTTTTATCCATATCAGGCTCATCAGCAATAATATTAAGAGTAAGTTTTGGAGAGAGAAAAATATATTGACGCTTTACATAACATTTTATGCATTGAACCTAATAACGTCAAAACGGGTGTTGCTAAAACGCGGAACGGAAAACGGAACGGATTTCGAGCGGAACGGAACGGAAAACGGAAAATTTTAGTCAAACAATTAACATAAATTCGATATAAATCAGATAAAAGAGCAATATTCTTGGTGTAAAATTCATTTCTTATAAAAATTTATTGTAAACTGTTATATATTCATGAGTCCTAAACACCCTCCGTTCAGAACTGGTGTACAAGCGATGCCCCCCCCCCCTCTCAACAGGAAGAAATTCGAGCCCCCCCCCCCCCCCCCACACACACAAAATAGGAATTTTGTGTTTCGGCAAAGGACATATACCCCCGTTTTTTTGTGTTTTTTTTTTCAAGTCAAATTTTTTGTATGTTGGAAATTTCTTACTGACCCCCCCTCCCCCCTTTCAATTTGTTTGAAATGCCAATGTCTGTAAAGGCAAAAATAACTGGTTATGATATTCAGATTATGCACGCAGTGTCGAATTCGCGAATCATGAAATGGGGAGTGACAGTTTCGGGTCTGGGTAGGGGCCCACAGCCACATTTAAAATTGATTTATTAAATCTTATGTATATTTAGGACACAAAAAAGGGGGTAGACCTATTACCATCCTCACAATGTCAAGGGTTTGTGATTTCTCGAACTCCCGAGTTCGAGAAATCACAAACCCTTGTCATTGTGAGGATGACCTACTACAACTTCTCAGACCTTTCCGATGAGCGGGAAAACAAACTCATTTTTTACGCGGTCACTCATATACCCTCCCCCCTTCCCAACACACACACATATGTACCGCAAACAAACAAAATTTAACTTCATTGAATGCAAAGATTCTGCATTATATCTACCACATGAAAGTTTTCCAACTTTGTCTATCCAGATCGAATTTATATATATAGAAAGCGACTCTTTTGAATAAAATTTTTAACAACCAGTGTATATATACAGTACCGACCAGACCTAACCTGACACAAAGCAGTCCCGGGGACTGCTTTCTGGGACTGCTAAAGCAGTCCCACAGCGGTCCCAGAGAGCAGTCCCAGCAGTCCCAGAAAGCAGTCCCAGCAGTCCCAGTGGGAGGGGTTTATTAATATAATGGGCGGAGCTAACTCAGAAATGAGATTTCCAATAAACAATGGAACTATAAAAGGCAGTAGAAATTGATTCTGGGTAGTATGCCAGGAATCCTTACTTGTACACGAAGGTCATTTATGAACAGAACATGTACGCACATAAAAATTAAAATAATTATTGATAATATTTATTGGAGAAAGAAGGCTTTCACACATATGTACATATGTGAATTACACTGAACATGAATATTTAATCACAATTCTTGGATATATTAATAATTCTTCTGTGATTGATACTGGTTCTCATGTCTATTTTTTATACAGAAAATTAAAATTAAATATTTTCCACCAGAAGAAGCTTTAAATAGATCTTATCATTATATGGCCAATTTAGACTATCGGGATACTCTAAAGTTAGAGTTTTCTTAAGTATTGGGGCTTTTAAAAAAATCTTTGTTAATTTT